>NC_060281.1:89424440-89432815 GCF_021613505.1 Equus quagga | reverse complement strand
ACTTGTGTTGACACAAGAATATGCACACGAATGTTTACAGCTGCTTTATTCATGATTGTCAAAACTTGAAACCAACCTGTATGTCCTTCAACAGGTGGGTGGATAAACAAACACAGATACAGCTATACAACGGTATATGATTCAGCAATAACAGAATGAGGTATTGGGCATAAAAAGACATGGAGGGACCTTACATACAGATGCCTGAGTGAAAGAAGCCAATCTGGGATGCCTGGAACTGTGAGACATGCAGGATGGGGAGGGCAGGGGCACCGAGTACCAGCATCAGCCCAGGTCGCAATGTCTTCTGCATCCACCAGAGGGCACTGGTGCTCGCCTCAGCTGTGAGCTCCTCTCTCCCCAGCCTCTGGCAGGTGTTTCTGTGTAATCCTCAGGGTGAAGCCCTCCCCTCCCCTACACTTCCTTTTCAATCGAGGCAGGTTGGCTAAGGTTGAAGGAGAGCTGTGCACAGGTTCCAGAAAGGGGAGTGTTTTCATGGAGACCTCCCACCCTGAGAATCAGGGAGACATTGAGAAGGGTTTGTGGGCTCAGGCCTAGCTGTGGGGCTAAGGAAGACTCTGGGGGCATCTCTGCCGTGGCCTGGGCTCTGCTTCTCCTCACTCTCCTTCCTCATTGTACAGCTGTCTGCCTGTAGTGAATTCTATTCTGGGAGGGCACCTGGATGTCATCTTGGATGGTAAACTCTCCCTCCTTCTTGAGGACAGTCTGTCGTTTCCTCACCTATCTCTGTGTTGCTTCCTCCTTGCAGGGTGTTGGGCTGAGGCTGTGCTGACTCAGCCTTGCTCGGTGTCAGAGTCCCTGGGGCAGAAGGCCACCATCTCCTGCACCCGCAGCAGTGGCGAGATTGGAGACAAATATGAGCATTGGTGCCCACAGCACCCAGGCAGTGCACCCACCACCATGATGTACAAGGATGACCAAAGGCCCCCCTGGGTTCTTGATCAGTTCTCTGGCCCCGTTGACAGCTCCTCCCATGCTGCCTGCCTGGCCATCTCTGGGCTGCAGAGTGAGGATGAGGCCGACTAGGACTGTCACTCTTGTCATGACAGCGGCTATAAGAGCACAGTAATTCGGACTCTTGCGAAAGTGAGACGAAAACTCCTCAGAATCTACTCATCCTACGTCTGCCCTCAACATGTCCCCACCACGGACGGTTGTGCTTCTTGTCCACGGCTGGAATGTTCATGTTGAGATTGTATGTTTATGAGTCCCTCTATTTTCGTTCCAAAGATTTTCCCCCCATATTGTGATGACTCATTTTCTATCTCTTTGCAATCACGTCATGAATGTCATTTGGTTCAAACAGGTTTCTGAACCTCAGCACTACTGACCATGTGGCTGGATCATGCCTTGTGCAGGGGGCTGTTCTGTGCATGTAGGATGTTTACCAACATTCTCTGGACTCAAGACATCAGATAACAGGAGCACCCTACTGTCCAAGTCATGACACATACAAACACCTCCAAACATTTCCAAATATCCCCTGGGGTGGGGGTACATAACCCCAGTTTGAGAACTACTGCTTTAAAAGCACATATTCTCAGCTATTAGGAGGCCTATGCGATGAGTCCTGTCCCCACCATTCTGCTGGAGAGAAGGCTGGATGGGTCACTCTCTGTGCTTCCACTTTCCCATCTGTTAGACAAAACAGGTGCACAGACTCAAGTGGGGTCAGAGAACCTGTGACCCAATCACACAGAATCTCCTCTCAACCAGAATGTGGAGCACAATTTTTGTCCAAATTTGGTTTCCAAATAATATGGTAAATTTTTATGCAATGCATCTGAAATACAGCAGACACATCTTCATTTGCTCTCTTAGGGAGTATTTCTCAACCATAGGATACAAAGATGAATAAAAACCATGACAGAGTCACGTGCTCTTGGAGTTTGCATTGTAGTGTGGGTCCAAGACCACAGACGGAGCAGCAGGTGGATGGTGGCGCCATTCTGAGGACAGAAGACGACCCCCAGGAGCAAATAAACTGCCAAGTGCACCTTACTTGTTTGAATGTCTGCTCACATCTCAGTCAACTGAGTCTATAAGGTGTTCAATTGTCACATGATACTAAATACTAAGCTCAAAACCCACCATATGATGGATGGAATTTAATACTGAATTCCTCAACCCCAAATCCACAAAGGACCCTGCTAGAAAAGCTCATGAAGGAAGAATGAGGGGTTTGAAATCTCAGTGTCCAAAGACCCGATCCTGCCCTGGGGAGAGTGCATGAAGGGGACACATAGATGATGGTCTAACGATGAACACACCGGTCTGGACTTTCTTCTACTCAAATGTGTCATCCATGAACCTCACGGCTCAGAAACACAGGATGCCTTGCTCTTCCTTCATTTTCTCAATCAGTACAACAAGCAGATTAGCTCACCATTCAGGAGCTTACAACATAAATCCTTTGTGTGAGAGTAGCTGGACTCCATTGTTTTAATGAACAAGAGCATTTGAACAGTAACAATGCATGCACATGCTAAAGCATAGAGCAATGATGTGATATATTGTTTGGCATGTGTTTTCATGTTTAGTGAGATATTAAGATGAGGGATAGAGAAGGGTGGGAGATCAAAGAAGATGAGTCCTATTGATGATGGTTGAGGTTGGATGATGGGTGGAAGTGGTTCTTTGAAATATTCTGTATAGTTTGTGCATCTTCAAAATTGTCCACTATATATATACATATTTTGTCCACAATAATTGTCCACAATATATATACATATATATATATATATAAAGTATTTTTCTTATTTGTAATGATATGGGTATGTGCAGCTGTTAACAGACCCTCAGAGTTGCCAAAATGTGTATTTTCACCCTGATCTCAAGTTTAAGCCCATCTACTCCTGACAGACACAGGAGGAGTTGGCTTTGACACTATGAAAGGAAGAGGAATTCAGGGTTTTGAAGTTTCAAGGAAGTAAGGGAGGCTGGAGGTCTGAGAACAAGGAGAGGGGCCATGAGGTGCCGTGGAGGGGGCAGGGACGAGACCACGAAGGCCCCTCAGGGAGCTGAGGAGTTGGGTTTCTGCAAACAGCAGCGAGGATCACTGAAGTGCATTAGGCAGGGGGCTGCTTTATCCCGAGCTGAGTGGGAAGGGTCCCTCTGAAGGCCTCGAGGAGAGAGATCCTGAGGGAAGGAGGGGTCCTGGTCATAGGTTAGTTACTAAGAGGCCCTGTGAGTCTAGAAGTTTGGGACCCCGTGCACAGATACAGCAGAGCTGGTTATGGCGACAGTGAGGAAATGGTGGTTCATGGATTCAGCTGCCCAGGCATTCCCCACATCAGCAAGAACTTTAAAATCTCTCATTTGTCTTGTCACTAAACTAAGATGAGTAGGAAAATACAGGTAGGATAAAGTTTGTATAAAATATAAACAAATTTTATGACACCTAAGACAAAATCCTGATAGGAAATATATGGCTTAAAAACACAGAGCTCAATTCATAAAATAGAGAAGTATGTTTCACGTTCACTGGTAAAGGTAAAGCTCACCAAAGCCATTTTCTTCTACCTAACGTTAAATGAAAGCTAATATCTGTCATAACTTAAAATGCATCGCATGACTTTTGAAATGTTTGTAGAATTGTCCCCTTTTGAATATGCCACTAACTTTATTCCTTGAAAATTCCCATTCTATTCCATTCCCCTAAACAGCCTCCACATGCCCTTCAAGCCAGATAACTGTCTCCTTGTCTGTGACACCTGCCCTGATGCACACCTGGGTCATTTATCTTTTTCAAGAATGTACGCTAAATAGTTATGTATGGATGTGTTTGCACATCCCATGGACCAGGATTCCTTCTGAGAGAAAGAAACTGAAGTAATCACACACACTATATCATAGTCACAGCATTTAGGAATCAGACAGGGATGTGTGACAAGAGACAGTGACCTGCTGATCTGCAGAACCAGCTGGGCTCTCAGGGCTTTGGGCCATGGTGAGAAGTGTGCCCTGTGACCAGGAGGGGACACTGTGGGACTGTCCTGTGGTTCCTACACGGCTGCTCAGTGAGGTTGATTCATGCTAAGGAGCCTGGACTGGGGGCTGGGCCCTGTGCTCACTGATGGGGACTCAGCAGCTGTGTCCTCTCTGGCCTGGCAGAGTCCCCTGAGCAGGGACCTTTGTGTTGTCTCAGCAGGTGCTTCCTCCCGGGGCTCTCCCAAGGGATGAAGCCAACCTCCATCCTCCTCAGTGTGTGGTGTGAGCTGAGCCCCAGCACCAGGGCTCAGGGAGGGGCTGGACAGTCACAGGATGGAAACCCATTTGCATGGACAGTCCCTCCTGTGGCAGAGGGTGGAGCAGAAAAGAAGGCCTGGGGCAGCCCAGCCCCAATGTGGGGACCAGGAACTGTGTGCACCATGGCCTGGACTCCTCTCCTCCTCGTGCTCCTCTCTCACTGTACAGGTAGGAGCAGGCCTTAGAGACACAGGGCATCCTTGAGCTTCTGTCCCTTCTTGCTTATACTCCTGAGAAACCTTACCCGGATCCCTGCCCCATCACCCATGAGTGTCTGTGTTTGCAGGGCCCCTTTCCAAGCCTGTGCTGACTCAGCTGCTCTCCCTCTCTGCATCTCCTGGAGCATCAGCCAGACTCACCTGCACCCTGAGAAGTGACATCAGTGTTGGCAGCAAAGATACATTCTGGTACCAGCAAAAGCCAGGGAGCCCTCCCCAGCATCTGCTCTACTACCACACAGACTCAGATAAGCACCAGGGCTCCAGGTCCCCAGCTGCTTCTCTGGATCCAAAGATGTCTCGGTCAATGCAGGGCTTCTGCTCATCTCTGGACTGCAGCCTGAGGACGAGGCTGACTACTCCTGTGCAATCTGACACAGTGAGGCTTCTCACAGCGACATAGGCAGAAGGGAAATGGAACAAAATCCTCAGCCTGCTCAGGCACTTGGGATAAACTCTTCTGCAATTTAAAAGTAACTTGTATGTACACTAACTCTACCTGGAAGTAGCCCCTGGTTCACATTGACAGTCTGCCCAGTTTTGCATTCAATATTTCTCAGGAAAACCAACACCAAAAGCAAACCAAACCAAATAAAACAAAAATCTCATGATGACACTGAAATTTTACCTGGTGGCTCATATATGATAAAATCAGAGCGTGTGTAGCTGGGCTGTTTGACTTGAAAGATGGGAAATCAACCTTTCCTAGATTTATTCTTGGTGTGCACCCAGGGTCCATCCAGCAGGTGCACAGTGCTCCACAGCAGGGACTCTGCTCTGTGAGGGGTCAGAGGGAAGAACTCCCTCCCAGGCTCCTGTGCCCAGATCTGGCTGAGGCTCAGTGTGTTCAGGGTCAAGACACTAAGATGTAAGGTGCTGTTCTGAGAAACATCCCAGGAGGAATTCCAGCCACAGAGCACGCCTGGCACACTTGCTGGTGCCTGGACCTACAGTTGTGATGTCAGGGAGAAGGGGAGTAAAATGTTGAGCTTGATCAAGGAGAGTTGGGCAAAGTAGGTCCTGTGGATGTGACTTTCCTACAGGTGATCCCACTCAGGCCTCATGGGAACCACTGTGGGTGGGTGATGCTGAGCCTACGGGTGCAGATTTGAGTTTTTCTCTCCTCTTATATCTCAGTGGACATTTCCAACTAGATAAGGTGTAGGAGAGGTTCAGTGGAATACGAGGGACCAGAAACTCCTCAATATGTGCATGAAGTAAATGCATCCTGTCAAGCTCTTTAGAAGGACCCAAATCGTCTCTTGGAACGCCAAAAACTGTAGGTTGTCTTGGAAACCCAAAAACCAGGGACTCCCAGTCAGAGTCCCTTAGTTTCTGACCTAGAACAGCAGTGATGGGCCTTCAGGTGTTCCAGAACAATCTCCAGATCCAGGTCACTCAACCTAACCTCCTCAACGAGCCTGACAAGGCTGATTGTCATTGTCAAACAGCTGCATACAACTTCCATGGCACTCCCAGTCCACGGGGAGTGAGATAAGGATCTGCACTCCACTCCCCAGTCTGACCTAACTCTCCTCTGTCCCTGCCTGTGGTCAACACCAGCCCAGATTTGGGCTTCTGCTGTCAATTGTGCTATGAAAACCAGAGAGACTGATGCTTTTGAGTCACTCAATTTGTGAATGCAATGAAAATAACCCATTCTACTACTGGTTTTCCAAAGCAAGAAAATCACTTTGTCGCGAGAACTTACCATAACAACCCCCTGCCTCATGCTGGCTAGGATGATGTGGAGAAGAGAAGTCCAGCCAGCGTGACCCAGGAGACCCAGGGCCCCGTCTGCTCAGTCCCGTACATGTCCCATGAGCCTGGCCCTGGCTTTGCTGATCATGTCCTGAACTCTGAAACCTTCACAAAGTGGGGTTCTCTTCTTCTCCTCAGATCACATCCTCCAGGAACTCCTGGATTCCAGGTGCAGGAGAGGACTCTTCCCATTAAGGACCTGGCTCTCAGGCCCATCACCTCCTCACTTTCCCCAGTTTAATCCCACAGATCTTAGTTGTTTTGCAGCTATAGGTTTTGTTGTTTATTTTTTGGGGAGGGATATTTGAAATCATCTTAGTTCTTTGGGATCTAGAGTCTATGAGCCCGCCTTCATTATCACAGAAAACCCTGATATGACAGGACAATTTACAGAGAGCCCTGTCCTTTCTTCAATGTCAGCATATAGAGCAGTTACCAAATAAACCTGATCAGGGCCCAGTGTGGGTTGGGTGACAGATCTTGGATGCCACCAAGTCAAGGAGGGAGGATGAATCTCAAAAAAAGAGAGAGATTCATAGTAATGTTTTACTCACCAATCTTCAGACTGAAAACAATGAAAAAACTAGACTAAAATAGTAAAAAATGACAATAAATATATCATAGATTCAGAAGACAAAAGAATAAATCTCCAGAATAGCCATTAAGGGCAAATGAAAGTGCAGACTGGTCAGCAGGAGGGAGGACGTGTTTTCTCTGACAGCGTTGTATTCTAGTGGCCGAGGGAGACGCCAAGCAGCAGTACTTGCGCAGTGGGGGTCGGGGGTCTACCAGGAGTCCCTCACAACAACAGCAGCAACAATAACAGTGACAACACCCAGAAAAGTCACCCTGTCAGGGTATCCCATATAGATTTTTGGTATTCGTGAGCCAACAAGGCTCATTGCAGGATTTTGGGTCTTGAACTTGGTTCAAGATGATCTTACACCAATAGTGACCCCAGACACATGGCAGCAGCAAAGTTAAATGTCAGTTAATCCTGAAATATTGGGCAACATAAGGATTGTGCAATACATCCTGTATTTAGCAGCCTGGAGGTCATTAGCTATCTGGAGACAATTAATATTTCAGCCTGTATCTCCAAGAAGAGACCTATACATTGAATGATTCTGAGAGTGACACCAGAGATCCATGTGGAAAATCAGGATGCCCTCCAGGAGTGCTTGGTGGAGTCAGAGGGGCTTGTGGACCCTGGATCTGAGACCAGCAGGGGTGCTGTTAGATGAGTCCTGAGAGGGCAGTGTCCTGGGCAAGGCAGGCACAGAGAATGCTCTACTGGCTCTTTCATACTTGGGCAAACAGTGTCCCCACTGAAGTGTGGCTCTTCTGTACCCTTGTTTGTTTGTTTGGTCAAAGTCCAGATTCTCATACCCACTACAGAGAACATGGTCTATAGCATATAGCCCCATCTTCCCAATTTGTACTCCCAAAGTCTCTCCTTGACAGCAAAACATTATTTGATAGTCTCACTTTTATCAGATATTTCTCATCGTAGGGCACCATGGGGACAGAGTTCATGGTAGGTCAGGGAAAAACCAGGGACACAGAGAGTCCAGCTGAGTCTGACTCAGGATAGCCAAATTTGCATGTCCATCCATCCACACTATTCACTGAACACCAATTATATGCTGGGCTTGGATGGGGGATAGGAACCATTAGAGAATTTGACAAGGAAGATAAAGAATCTGATTAATTTATGAAGTCCAGCTGTTCATAGAAGATGAGTCAAGAGGAGGTGAGTGAGAAAGCAGGGGCCTGTTGGGGTTAATGGATTTGCTACAAAGATCAGACTACAGTCCTAGATGAGGGATGCAGCAGGTGAGGTGGGGAAGGATGGTCAGACTCTGCTTATATTTTAGAGGTTAGGAATGGGATGTGGGAAAGAGGTTTGGAGGCTGGTCCTTGGGGACTAGTTGAAATGTGAGTGAGCTGCACCTCCTGGATGAAGGTCTATGGACACAGGTGTGGGGTGAGGTCCTGAGCTCACCCTTGTGATGGAAATATAGACAGCAGCCCTCCTGCCTTGTTCAGTGGTGACAGGAATGTTGTAGTTGTCAAGTGCATAATCTCAATAGAATTCACTCCTTCTCTGAGATTTATTTGAGTTGT
>NC_060281.1:89422494-89424430 GCF_021613505.1 Equus quagga | reverse complement strand
GAAAATGAAAGGCCTGTCCCTGGAGCTGGTGCTGGGGTGAATCACATGCTCACCACATGACTGGGAGATTTAGGGTCTAAGAGGAGATGAAAGGACAGAAGGTTTCCCTAAGTGGTCCCAGCATGTGCGTCATCTGCTCTCCACCATCGTCATTAGTTCTTGTTGGGTCTTCTACTGTGCACACTGGGAGCTGGGCAGGGGATGCAGGCCGGGGGCACCTGTCTCATAACACTCTGCTTCTGGCGCCCTGATCTTTCTAATGTTCTGCAAAGGATCAGTCTCAGGAGAAATCACACCCACTGCAATCAGTGAGGCCCCAGGCTGAAATTCAATAGTCTCCAGAGAGAGAGAGAAAGGAGCAAAACTCCCTCATGAGGACGTCCTCTTCCCAGAGGGAGTGAGAAGTGTGATTACATCTCAAGAACCCACACTAGTGGCCACTGCCTGCCATTGCCTGGCTCCTCCCCTGCAACTGCCTCCTCTCTCAGGTGAGGACCAGTACCAGAGGCCCAGCTCACGGATGTCTAGACACACACTCCAGTCCAGATCCCTTCTGTCCCGTTCCCCAAGAGAATGATTGCTCAGGTCACTTAGGGCTCATTGCTGAGATTCTCCACCTCACAGGGCCCAGGTCTCAGGGGCTCTGTCCCAGTTACCTTCCTCTTCTGTGTCCTGGAGCTGGGATCAGAGTTAGCCTGACTCTAAAAAGTGAGCACCTGACTCTCATACAAGTAGAGAATGAGAATGTGAAATATTTTATTCAACTCATACATTAGTGTGGAGACAAGTAAATGGTAAGAGTTGGTCAAAGAGCATAGCAAAAACTAAAGTCCTTACATTCTACCAGGAACAGAACCTTTGAAGCAAAGTCTTTGAGTGTTGCAGATGTGCTGCTCAATCTCTAACAAGGGAGGAATCACATAAGAGGAAAGAATCTGTGTCTTGTAGAGAAGGGGACCTGCCTCCATGGGGCCGGTCACTGCTCTGCACTTGATCCTGATCTAAGAGGAGTCTGTGTAAGAGACACCACCTCAGTCCTGGCCACTGAACAGCTAAAGGAGTTGTGGACAGACTCACTCTTGAACAGTCTGAGTAGAGACTGCCCTGAGGTGATGTGGAGGATACACAGGGGCCACCTGGCCTGACCCTAAAGCAGAGGCACAGTGGACAGAGCAGTGGGAATGCAGGGACTGTCTCTGATGGGCTTTGGAGACCTGAGATACAATTGTGGGTCTGGGCCTGGACACCAGGGGGCGATCAGTGCTCATTGCTGAGGTTCCTGAGGCTGATCATAGCTATGACCAGCCACCTGGCACTGCCTGGTACCCTCTGCTCAGGGCTCACAGCTGTGAACTCCCCACCCCCTGGCCATCCTTAGGCAGTGGGATCTGACACAAGGCCAGTAAGAGATCAGAAAGCTGAGCACTCTGCTTTGCATGTGTGGCCCCTCCCTCTCTCAGAGTATGAAGAGGGGATGGGAGAGATCAGGGGGAAGCTCTGCTTCAGCTGTGGGGCCACAGAAGGCAGGACTCGGTGACAATCTCCACCATGGCCTGGTCCCCTCTCCTCCTCACCCTCATCACTCTCTGCACAGGTGACTAGATAATGGGACGAGGGAAGGGGCCCTGGGAAGACGTGTGGGACCCTGCTTTCTCCTCTTGTCTCTAGGTTCCAGAATCACCATCTCTGTGTCTCTCTCACTTCCAGGATCCTGGGCCCAGTCTTTGACTCAGCCCGTCTCAGTGTCTGGGACCCTGGGGCAGATAGTCACCATCTCCTGCTCTGGAAGCAGCTCCAACATCGGGCATAGTAGTAGTTATGTGGGCTGGTTCCAACAGATCCCAGGAACAGCCCCCAAAACCCTCATCTATGATACTAACAAACGACAATCAGGGGTCCCAGATCGATTCTCTGGCTCCAAGTCTGGCAACACAGC
>NC_060281.1:89391966-89417306 GCF_021613505.1 Equus quagga | reverse complement strand
ACACAGCCACTCTGACCATCACTGCGCTCCAGGCTGAGGACGAGGCTGATTATTACTGTGGTATCTATGACAGCAGCCTGAGTAGTGACACAGTGCTCCAGGCCAGCGGGGAAGTGAGACAAAAACCTGCTATCTCCTCAGCCACGGGGCTTCTCTGTGCAGCCCCCACTACTTGGCCACGTCAGCTGCTTCCTTTGCTTGGCCAAAAGCAGTTCTGATACTCGATTCAGGAAACTTTGTCTTGAAGATGTGTCGTCATCCTCTCAACTTCTGCCCCCACTGCTTGTCATTGGTTTCAATCCATTGTCTGTTTTCCTAAAGTAGAGCAGACATTCCTGGACATAGGGCCAGGCTGCCTGGGGGACAGAGTCCACCAGGGGTGTGTGAGTCTGCCAGTGCTGCCATAACATAACACACAGATGGGGTGGCGTAACCAACAGACATGTGTTTCCTCACAGTTCTGCAGGCTGGAAGTCCAAGATCAAGGTGCTTGCAGGTTTGCTTTCTCCTTAGCTTGCAGATGGCTGCCTTCTCACTGTGTCCTCACAGGGACTCTTCTCTGTGCACTCACCCCTGATTTTCTTTCTCTTCTTATAAGCACACCAGCCCTACTTTTAGGGCACCACCGTTGTGACCTCATTTACCTTAATTACCTCTTTCAATGCCTTATCTCCAAAGACAATCACAACAGGGTTAGGGTCTCAGCATAGGGTTTTGAGGGACGCACTTCAGTCCATATCACGGAGGCAGTGCAGAACCAGTCCAGCTGTGTTTGACTCAGGCTAGTGGACTCTCCAGATGATGTGCATCCACACCACTTACTGAACACCTACTATGGGTCAGATTGGGTTTAGGGGCTCAGGACAGTAGTTGGACAAGACAGGAAGGGTCTCCATGCTCTGGGTGGTGCCACTGTCTGGGGGAAGAGAGAGTACAAACAAGCAAAAGACACTGTACAGGATAGATGTCCTGGGAGAGTGAGGAGGGGTGAGCCTGGTGGGGTGGAGATGGGAGCATTAGAGGGGTTGTCAGGGGATCAACAGAATCTGAGTTAAGTATATGAGGCCCAGGTGCTGCATAGAAAATGAAGGAGGAGGAGGTTTGAATGTAGGTGGGGACTAGGTAGGAACTGTGCACCATACAAATGTCAGACTATGAGTCCTCGTTAATGGGTGGAGCAGTTGGGATAGAGGAGAAAATTCAGATTCCCCATGTAATGGAGGAGGGAGGTATTGAAGAATGGGGTTTGGAAAAAGAGGAACTGAGGCTGGGCTCTTGGGAGCAGTGTGGGTGGTGGGTGAGTCAATCAATGGAGACAATGTGATGGCCCCATGTAGTTGAGACAGGATTATTTGAAGCTCACATTTTCACGAGATATGATCAACTCTGACAAATGGGACTTCTCATTACAAATTCTAGCAATGCACATCTCTAGTTTACTCTCGTCTTACATTTGATAAAAACTTCACCTGTGCCTGTTGAATTTCAACATGTCTTTTAGAGGGAAAGTACATGAAGGATGAACTTAGTCCCTTTGTTCTCAACGCTGCCCCCATATTAGAAACTTTCCACGTTTTAAAAGCCTAAAATGAGACTTTCCACTAGATTACTTAATCTGAACCTCACTATTGGGATTCTGTAACAGGTTCATGTTTAAATGCTTCTAGAGGGTTACTTTATGCAAAAAGGATTGATAATGCCTACTTGGCATCTCTTCTCATTTTCTTGAGGAAGAAAATTGGCCAACAAGACAGGACAGGTTGAAGAGGCTGAGACTTGCCTCCAGATGGGACCTCAGGCCTCAGAGAAGGGGGTCTGCTCTCCCACTGGTCAGGGTCCAGGCAGGTGGTCCACACATCCTGATCCCAGTCATCCCCTGTGGGGGCTGGAAGGCTGTGCTGGGAAGCAGGTGTTAGGATGGGGTCATGTCCCAGGCAAGCAGAGTCTAGTAGGAGAAATCAAGAAGACTCTGATAGAAACCAAAGTGTGATGGATGCGCCTCAGGGCTGTGATTAGGAGGACTTGGGCAACGCTTTACCCTAGATTAAGAGAAAATGGTGGATGGACAGATGTGGTTCCCTCCTGGGCACTGGACAGTGTCCTTGCTGGGCAGGGTTGGCCCGGGGCCAGATCTGCTAAGGGCTGTACTGAGACAGAAGTCTGCTTCAGGGTCCACGGCTGCTGCAGTCTCAAGGCCTGCTTCTTGGGGCTTGGATGGGCATGTCCCCAGGCTATTTCCTGGGCAGGCAAGAGTGCCCAAGACCAGTCTTCACAGGGCTGGGGCCAGGGCACAGAGCTGCCTCGAGATTCCCAGTAAGACTGAGGACAGCAGGCCTGCCTCCAGGGGCACTGATGGGCATGTGTCTTGTCTGGTGCCTGGATGGGCAGGATTGCTCCTGGACTGTGGCTAAGAGGGGCTGGAACTGGATCATGGGCTTCTTCAGGGTTCACAGCCAGGGACACGCTTGTCAGGGCTGCTAACTGAGGCATGGGTGGGAGTGACTCCTGCTGGGTCTCTGGCCAAGGGGTGCAGGTGGCAGGAAGAAGGCAAAAAAAAAAAAAAGGAAAAGATTTGTGATGTTCCCAGGGGGATGCTGTTGTTCTGGGCCAGTCACCAGGACCCCCTGAGCATGGGCCTGCCTTCTCAGACACCACTCCTCAGCCCTGGGTTCCACCAGGATTTCACAGTCTCCTACCTGGATCCAGAAGCTCCCACAAAGGCACTTTTGTCCATGGATGGCTGCCAAATAATGGTTGCTGAGTGAGGACATGAGTGGAGGACCTCCTATTCCATCATCTTGCTGATGTCACTCTCCTTTTAAGCAATATTTTAAAAGCTTAGGTGATTTCTTTGTCATTTTGTTCTCTTATGGCTAGCAATTTTTGTGATCAATCTAAGAAGACTTTGTCTAATCCAAGGACATGAGGATGTTACTATATTTTTTAATAGAATTTTTATGATTTTAGCTCTTATATTTATGACTATGATTCGAATCAAATTGAGTTTTACACATGGGAGGAGGCAGTGGTCAGTGTTCACTATTTCCAGACCACAGGATTGTGATCCATTAAAGAAAAAATCACTGATAATTTCAACAGAAAATAGTTTGACAAAAATTCAAAACTTTCTAATTTTAAAACAATCAGGAAACAAGGAATCAAAGGGAAGTCCCATTCCCTGACCTGAGACAGGAAAAGTGAATAAATAAACAAAAGTAATTATTTTAAGTGGTTTTATATTAGAGATTCTCCATTTGAAACTGGGGTAAAACAAACATCACGTGTCAAAGAAGCGATGTCTTAGAATTGCTGTGGGTGTGGCGTCGTTGGTCCTGCAGAGAACATTCTAGATTGCAAGCTGCCTCACATGCAGGGAAGCCCTTGTCTGTCACAGTTTTCAAATGTAATGATCATGAGGAATAGTCCTCCAGGCTCTCTAATGTGTCACGTTTTTACAGATCGTCATAGTAAAGATGTTCTTGAATCTAAAAACTACAAAATGTCTACTTACAACTGTTTATCCCAGATGTCCGACTCAGTCCAAGGACAATATTTCACAAACCAAATTGGAAATATGAAACATTTAAGTAAAAAGTAATAACACGATACGCATGCATTACTTTGGGGAATGAAAACAGGGTCAACTCATCAGAAAAAAATGTTGATAAGAATCATAATTGTGTCCTTGTTCAGTATTTCTATCCTTAAATTTTATTTAAGAGACCATGCACCCTGCGGGTTAAATTTAAGTTTGGAGATTTACTAGTAAATTATTATAAGAAAAACAAGTATTCGCTCATCTCAGCATGGTCAGTTTCTCCAGCAGGGGTTGTGTGAGCCTGGTCCTGAAGGAAGGGGACAGTGGTGGGACAGGAGGACCAGAAGTGCTCAAAGAGAAGCGGGCACTGGGGTTCAGGGTTAAGTATCCTCTTAGCAAAGGAGACCAACTTGTGCTTTTGTACAGGCTCCAAGGGAGAGGTGAGGCAGGAGTGGGGGGAAATGATGGCCACACACACACAGAATTTGAATGTGACACTCGACAGCTTTACATAATGTTGATGGCGAGAGAAACTGTGGGAAACATGTAAGCAGAGAGGTACCTTTATCAAATACATGTGCTTGAAATATCGCTCTAAATACAGAGTAAAGAATGGAATAGAGTGGGCAAACTGTGGGACGAGGCCACACTGAGGGACTCTGCAAGGCCTGGGGAGCAGGGCTGGGCTCCTGCACGTGGCACCTGGAATGGGGCAGAGCCGTGTGCAGTTGAAGAGAGGCTGCGGACAGAGCACCGAGAATCTCAGTGTCCACGTCCTGAGGGAGGGGAGGGGCTCTCAGCCAGCAGGAGCAGGCTCCAGGTGCCCAGAGGAATTCTGGAAGTCTGTGCACTGCGTGTTTCTCCTGCTGGGATCTAAGCTCCATGTGAATAGGCGTTTCCCCCTGTTTTGTCACTGTAGTATCTACAGAGCCCAGGAAAGTGTGGCAAAAGGACAAACTCAGCTCATGATCATTGAAAGAACATTTGAATTCCCCTGAATCGCACACCTTGGTGAAGAGCAGATCTGAGGCAAAGATAGTGATTCTGCTTTCTAGACATTTTGAGTCTGGAGTTCTGAGTCGATTCAAGAGGAGACGTTAAGTAATAAAGGTGATCTTATTGTCTATAGAACAGAAGAGAAACTCGCCCTTGACCCTGGGGAAGGTGAGCAGGGAGATGGACTGGATTCGGCGGATTCATGCAGAGACAGAGGAGAAGGATGCGATGGGCCTGCAGGGACTGAGTGAAGAAACCACGGGGAACAGGTGAATGGGGCACAAATTCTGAGCACAGGTGACAAGCTTTGTGAACAAACAAACTGAAGAGTATGGGTGAGCTGGGTGAATGTTGGACAAGATTTCACTTAACAACATGTAAGATAGCCATTTGCCAACAAGATGCTAAATATAGAGCTCACGATCCAGCACAAGATCAATGGCATTCTAATACTCAAATTTTTGACCTAAAATCTTGCAGAGGACCCTAGTGGGAAAACTTGTGAAGAAAGAATGATGGGTTTGTAAGCTCTGTGTCCATAGAGGAAATGATTCTGAACAGCGAGAAATGGATGACGGAAGCCAACAAATGAGGGTCTGAGACTTTCTCTGCCAGGTTGGACTTTACTCTAATACGAGATGGCGTGATGGGAGCTGCACAGCTCAAATATTAGGATTCATTGTGCTTCGTTGATTTGTCACTTAGCTCAACAAGTAAATTGGCTAAAATGTTGGACATTAAAACACCAAGAAATCTATGTGAGAGTCATTGGAATCATTGCTTTATTACACGAGATGGAACACTAAAAATGTATGCATATTCCAAAGCATGTGCAAATAAAGGCCTGTGATATTTACAGCATATTCTTTGGGGGCACTAACAGCTTAAATTCTCATTTCTGTACGTTTTTGAATCTTCCATAGAGAGAGACTCCTTCTGGGAGTAAGATAACCACAGTAATCATGCATGGTGTATTGGAATCCCATTTTCCAGAAATCAGACCATGGATGTGTGAACAGAGGCAGTGATGGGTTGACCTGCAGAAGCAGCTGAGCTCTCAGGGCTTTCGGCCATGGGGAGGGGTGTGCCCTGTGACCAGCAGGGAGCACTGTGGGACTGCCCTGTGGTCCCTACACAACTGCTCTGTGAGGACCATTCACTCAAAGGAGCCTGGGCCTGGGGGCTGGGCCCTGTGCTCACTGATGGGGACTCAGCAGCTGTGTCCTCTCTGGCCTGGCAGAGTCCCCTGAGCAGGGCCCTTTGTGTTGTCTCGGCAGGTGCTTCCTCCCAGGGCTCTCCCAAGGGGTGAAGCCAACCTCCATCCTTCTCAGTGTGTGATGTGAGCTGAGCTCCAGCACCAGGGCTCAGGGAGGGGCTGGGCAGTCACTGGATGGAACCTAATTGCATGGACAACCCCTCCTGAGGCAGAGGCTGGAGAAGAAAAGGAGGCCTGGGGCAGCCCAGCCTCACTGTGGAGACCAGGAGCTTTGTGCACCATGGCCTGTACTCCTCTCCTCCTCGTGCTCCTCTCTCACTGCACAGGTAGGGACAGGCCTCAGGGACCCACAGCAGCCCACAGTCTGTGTCAGCCTCTCTGGCTCAGAATCTCAAGCAGCCGAACTCTGGCCCCTGCCCCAGCCCCCACATATGTCTGTGTCTGCAGGTTCCCTCTCTCAGCCTGTGCTGACCCAGCCACCCTTCTTCTCTGCATCTCCTGGAGCATCAGCCAGACTCACCTGCACCCTGAGCAGTGACATCAGTGTTGACAGCTCTCTCATATTCTGGTACCAGCAGAAGCCAGGGAGCCCTCCCCTGTATCTCCTGAGTTTCTACTCAGACTCAGTTAAGCACCAGGGCTCCAGGGTCCCCAGCCACTTCTCTGGATCCAAAGACACCTCGGCCAATGCAGGGCTTCTGCTCATCTCTGGGCTCAAGGCCGAGGACGAGGCTGACTATTACTGTGCTACAGCTGATAGCAGTGGGAGCAGCTCTGGTTACTGACAGTGTCTCAAACAACAAGGAAGTGAGACAACAACCCCCAGACCCAAAGACCTTGGCTCTGAGCCTCTTTTCAGTGAGAAGCTCCTGTGGAGGCCTCTGGACAGGAGACTCCTCCGCAGCCAGATTTATCCATGAACAGAGGAAGGAGAAACGTGCAGGATGTGCCTGTTACCTGAGCCAGCACAGGGCATCCCAGGATCACACAGATGATGAGGTCCCAGAGCCCAAGGGCACATCCCACGGGGTCTGCAGGGAATGAGCAAGAGTAAGCGCTGCTTCTGCTGAGAACAAGCTAAGTGCTGAGCAGCGTAACCACACCCATCCACACGTCAATGTCTTCATCTTACTTCACAGACTGTGTCCTGTGTTACTAGTGACGTATCTACAGCCAGTGTATTAATACTCACCCTGGTCACAGACACATTTTCCTCTCTCTGAACCAGCCCACACGCCAATTTGTTCACAACTTCTACAGACCGTCACTGACAGCATCCCTCACACGCATCCCTCCTGATCTCTCCTCCTCTCCTGAGTCCCCAGGGAATTCAGATCCCTCCCTCTGGGTCTTCCTGTCTTAACTCCATCTCCACGCTAGGTTTTCAGTGAAAACTGGAAATGTTCTTGCTGTCATTTCCTCTCTCAAGAGTCTCTATCTCTAGGAAGGATAATTAGCAGACGTTTGACCAGCAGGAAATGGCTGCATAATCTTATTCCTACTCTCATCCCCACACTCTGGTTGTTCTGTACTGTCTATTGCTGGGATGGTTCAAGATTCTCCTGATGTGATGAAAGCAGTCTGGGTGTGTCCCCACTTTTCATATTTTCTAGGTGAGAGTGTTCAAGATTGGAATTTAAAAAGTGTACATTTTTCTAAATGAGGAAAAGTTCTAAAGAGATAAATTGATGAATAAACATTATAAGGTGTATTTATAATTCTTCATAACATATTAGAGAAGGGGAAATGAAAAATAATGTCAAATATTTTGAGAAAAGTTAACTAGCCCGTTTGTTGTGACAGCATTCACAAAATCCATATGAACATGCTGCTAGAGCAGGAGCTCACGTTTCCCCTCTTGTAGGACTCTAGGAGTGAAGCTGAACGTTTTTCTTCTGCTATGAAATTTGACCTCTCCACTGAAGCGATTTCAGGCTGATTATTACTGCTCAGCATGGGACAGCAGCCTCAGTGATCATGCGGGGCCCCAGGTCAGTGGGGAAGGAGACACAAGCCCTGAGCTCCCCAGGCCTCACCCAGCACATGGGGCCCTCACAGAGCAGCATTCACTGCACAGGAAAGGACAGGGGCTGCGCTCCAGCTGACGATAGTGTGGACTCTTCAGGAGTATTAAAAATAATGTAAGTGAGAAAACCTGGACCTAAAGGATTAACAAATGTATTCAGGCAACATCATTGTGAATGCATTTGTGGCTATATCTATATGTACATTCACACGCATTGAAAACTGTGTAACAAAGGATTTCAAGGTTTAAGTAAGAGAATATTTATTTTCCAGGATTTTTACTTTCTATTCCAGTTGGAGGTGCCGGGTTCACCTGCTCAGAGGGTCCATCTCTCCGACCTCAAGTGGCCATTCACCAGGGTCACCAGCAACCAGCTTCCCCTCTTTTTCTGACATCGGCACATGCCCTGACCTCTGACTTGAGGGCTCTTCTCCGTCTCTCCCAGGGTGATCACTTGACTCCTCCGACAGATGGCAGCTTACATATCACAGCTTCATCCCGGCACCTTTGTCCCAACACCCCCTTGCGCACCCCACATGCACACAGGGTCGTGTCAGTGTAGGTGTGTTCCTGTTGCACCCTTTCACTGTTGTGACACACCGAGGTCAGTGTCTGCCACAGCAGACAAGGTTGGAGCTCTAGGATAGAGTGGACAGAGATCGACAGTTTGAAACTAATGATAGTTTTTCATCAAAACAGAAGTCCAAGTGTGAGAGCATCACTGTCCCCATGGTGATCCTAGAAAAGCTTTTCTCATTCCACTCTATTGGGACTAACATCGGGCAAGACTGCTGTGAAAACGAACGCTCTGCATGGGGTGTTAGGGATACCACAGCTGCTGCAAGATGGGCACTGTCACCAGCAGGGGGAGCAATGGAGTGTCCTCAAACTTGGTGTTTGGCCAGACAGGCTTTCAACCACTCACTGGGCTCCAGGGAGCTGGGCAAACTGTGTCCCCCCCGGTGTGAGAACTTCCTTCACCTGTGAGGCCTCCTGTCACCCTGTGGGCTCCTGGTTCAGGCTTCCTAACTGCTGGCTTCAAATGTAGGTCATCACCTCCTTTTCCTTCAGGGAGTCTGGGACAGGGTGTGGCGGACAGACAATGAGGAGCCTGAATGCACTTCCAAGGAGGAAGTGGGCTCCTGGGAAGACTGTGCAGAAGGTAAGACACAGCTTGTGGGTGGAGTCCACACAGGGACCCTCAGGAGACAGAGCTCAGTGGTGCCTCCACCAAGCCCTGGAGTCTCGTCCTTCCAGCTTCTGGTAGGGGTCCTTTGTCAGATTTTAGGGAAAAGAGACCCTGGGGTCACACAACACCTGCTTTCTCCTCAGTTCCACATGGAGCAGGTGCTGTGACACCGGACTCACAACCTCTGTCTCAGTGTGTTGGTCACTTGGGCAGAAGGTCCCCACCTTCTGCACAGGGAGGCTCTGCATGTGGGTTATTCTGGCTGAGACAGAAGCCCCATAAATACAGTGACTGATGTTACTTAGGATGCAGCCTGAGTGGGAGGCAGATTATTACCTCCGACCTCAGGTGACAACCTAACACCTCACCAGGTGCTCCTCACCGCTGGGTGGGTGGGCCAGGACCTCCCCTCTGCTGCCCCTGTTCCACCCACGTGCCTCTGTCACTGTTACCAGTACTACTGAGTGTTAGTGAGTAGTCACTCATTGGGAAGATCTCTACTGTCACTTCTGCTTCAGGACCAGAGTATCTAAGGCCATAACGTTCATTTGGATCATTAAGAATACCTACTTGTTTATTCTCATGAATGCTATGCCCTAACCATTAACATCACTCCTTCAATTGCATTTTCTAATGCTTGAAGAATACTGGGGAATATTAATGGAGGTAAAAGTCACTCTTACCTATTGTGGCTCGTTTTGGAAACGCTCCCCTTTACCACTCCACTGAATAAGATGCTGCCCTTAGGATTTCATATACATGTGTGAGAGAATGTGTATTACCATATTATAAATGTATTTGTTTGTTTGAATTTTTATGTGGCTTTTACTAGGAATTGACATTAATTTGGTCATAGTCTCTTTCAGGATCATTTGAGACTCTTTCCCAATTTAAAATAAATTGCATATTCACTACTTGTTCTGGGAAGTACCTTCTGGATCACAATGTCCTCGCTCCCTGTTTCCTATTCAACATTTCTGTATACTCTGGAAAAATAAAGCAACTGGAAACTCATGATAAGACAAAATTTGCTTGGTAATCCAAGTTTTAAAAATCAGAGACTGTTAAGCTGGCTTTTTTCTCTTTAATAAGATAAATAAACCTCCCCCAGCTTTCTTCATCAGAGCCCGGGATGCTCCAGCAGAGGGACAGTCCTCCACAACATGGACTCTGCTGTTGGAGGGGTCAGAACTTAGACCTTCCCATCCCTCCCAGGCTCCTGTGCTCAGGCTGGCTGAGGCTCAGTGTGTCCCAGGGAGGAGGCACTAAGATGTGCGATGCTGTGTGAGGACACAGGACGGGGAGGAACTGCAGGCTAGACCTGGCCTGGCACATGTTCAGGTACCTGGACCTTCAATTGTCAAGTCAGTATGTGGGGTTTGGTGACAGAATATTGAGGACCTGAAGTGCTGGGTACACACTGAGCCTGGTCCGGGGAAGTGGATTGAAGAGGGTGTCATGGAGGTGACTCTCCTACAGTTGACACCACTCAGGACCATGGGGATCTCCATGGGTCAGTTCCTGGTCCACAGGCATTGACTTGTGTCCTCCTCTGCTCTCCTACACAACTGGAGCTTTTCAACAACCCAGAGTGTGGGTGTAGGGCTGTGGAGTGTCAGGGAGCAGAAACTCCCCAACATTTGATTGAAGTGACTTCACCCCATGCAGCTGTTGAGAAGGGTCAGATCCAGAATCTACCTTCTCCTGCACAGGAAGCACAGAAACATTGGGGATCACCATAGTGAGCGCTCCCAGGGAGAACACTGAGTTTGTGAGCTAGGATGACATTGATTGACCTTCACGGGTCCCAGCCTGATTCTGTCTCAGGGTTTCTCAACTGGGCCTCCTTTAGCACCTCTGGGCTGCAGTCTGAGGACAAGGCTGATCATCACTGTCACACAGCTGGCTTTAACCTCCACGGCTCCAAGAACTACTGCTCCATGGTGACGTGAGACAATGAACTGCTCTCCACTCCTGTCTGATGCATCCCTCTTCTGTTCCTGCCTGTGATACACACCAGCTCAGGTTGTGTCTTCTTCTGACACTTCCTCTAACAGCAGAGTATGGGCTCAATGAAATGACTCCCTGTCATACTGGTCTCACAGTACAAACATCAGCGATTTGTTTTCAGAAGCAATAGTATCTGCCCACACTTAGTGGGTGTGGATGAGGTGTGATGACAAGGACAGAAGTCCCGCAAGTGTTACTCAGGGATCCAGTTACACCTCTGTCTGACCCCATAGATATCATCTCCTCTGGACCCAGGATTGGCTGTTCATATAAGAGACACCACCTCAGTCCCAACTACTGAACAGCTGAGGGCCATGGGGTCAGACATACAAAGCACATGATTCAACAAACCCAATCTTAGGAAAAATTTATGTTCTCACAAATTCCTGGGTGTGAACGTTTTTGCCGCCTTAGTCAAATTTTCTGAAATAGGACTATTGAGGTTTTCCATTTTTTTTTTGAGTGAGTTTGTAATGACTTTTAGTCTTTTTTAGTCTTTTGCTCTTCGTTCCTGAATTTCTAGCTTCTCTTTTGTGTCATTTCACCTCAGCCTGAAGAAGATTCTGCCACATAGAATTTTCTAACAAGTTGTCTGGTGATCATTTCTCCTAGCTTTCTCTCATCTCCACCAGCCTTTGTTTTGCTTTTGGTTTTGTGTGGCTTTTGATCCTCTAGGATGTCTTTTCTTCATATTATGTTCTGGGTTGATTTTTCTGAACTTTAAAGATGCTATTCCAGTCTCTTCTGGCTTTTATGTTTTCTGAGAAGTAATCACAGGCCTTCAAAGTGGTATTCTCTTACATATGACATGCCATTTTCCCTGATTGCTTTCAAGATTTTTCTTCATCTTCACTGTTTTATTAGATTGATTCTGTGTCAGGGTGAGGCTTTCTAAGCTTAGATGTGTGTGTCATAAATTTGTGAAGTGTTTGACCATTCTTTTCCTCATATATTCTCTTCTGTACCAACCTCTTCCCTTCCTTCAGACTCTCCTGTGTCTCACAAGTTAGAACTTTAGATGTCATTTCACACGTCTCTGAGGGTCTCTTAATTTTGGTTCAATCTTTTTTTCCCTTGCGTTCTTCAGATTTGCCTCTTCTATTGATATACATGTTCTCACTGTTCCCTTGTTCTCTCCCTTCTGTTATTGAGCCTGTCTAGGGAATTTTTGATTTTGGACATTGTATGGGAAGTTCTATAATTTCCATTTGCTTCTTTTTCACAGTTTTTATCTCTCAATAGAAAGTCTTTCTTTCCATTCGTTTCAAGACTTTTTATTCTCCCTCAATGAGCGTGGTTATAATAGATGCTTTGTCTGATGATTCCTGCATGTGGGGTATTTCAGGGCTGGATCTGTTGATCACCTATCCCCTTGAGAGTTGGTCAGATTTTTCTTGTTCTTTGTCTGTTTTGTTGTATGATTTGGATTGTGTTCTGGAGAGTTTGCTACTTATGTTGTGAGACTTTGGTTCTTATTAAAATCCTATGGAGATGGCTCATTGTTCTTTTTCTGTTGCTGAAGTCATCAATACAGCAAAGGTTGAGCTGCATGTTGTGCTTGCCTTCTGTTGGCAGTTGTTCCCGTCTCAGGGAATTGTCATGGCATCGCTGTGCCATTGCTGTCCACATGGTGACATCCCACTTGGGGGTTAATCTGGGAGGTGAGTGGGGTGCATATGGTAGCTCAGTTCTCCAAGCCTTTGCTGGGCATCTTTGGGTCTGTTCTGTGCATGCAGCTCAGGGTGAGCCCAAGACTTGCGTTAGTTCATCCACAGACTCAAATAATCTCCTTATCTGGCTCTTTCCTCTTCAGGATTCTCCCCACATTTTCAGGCTTCACGGGCCCCTCTCACACATTCCTTGAAGTCTTTTAGCCTCACGATGTCATGTAGCTCCACAAGACTCAGTCAGCCTTTCAGGTGAAACAGCCAGAGAAAAGAAAGAAGAAGAGGACAGGGGTTTCCCTCATACCCTTCAGACTCCAGGAGGCTCTATGCCTGCTCCCTTGTCCAGAGGTTCAGGGACGTTCTTGGGAGTTTCAGTGACTCTGCCATGGCTGAGGCTGCAGGGTAGACTCTGTAACTGGGGAGAGAAAAACCAAACAAATCGGGGTGACCCCCTGACTCCTGAACATGCAAGTCCCCCTTTTCCCACTAGTCTGATTAGAAATAAGGGGTTGATACCAGAGTTTTCAATGTAAGCAGCTGTTGGACTCCCCCTGCCCTGGGCAAGCTGGGAGAAAGAGGAAGGAACAGCCCCCCATAATCACCCCATCATGCTGGTTCTTCAAGGTGGGGCTCCAGTCCCCATTTGCCTGGTAGTGTTTACTTCTTAGAGTTTTCAAGGACATGTTTTCTGCTCTCTGATCAGAGTTTCATTTGTCATCTGAGAGAGAGAGGCTACATGGGGGTCACTCCATTTGGCCCAACCAGAAGTCTGTGGTCACTTGTAAAATAAGTGTATTTACATTGTTGCATATGCAAAATATCCTCTTTTCAGGCTGAGTAATATTCCCTGGCATTATCTTTATCCATTCATCTGTCGATGGACATTAAGCTGTTCCCACATGTTGGCTGTGGTAAATAATGCTGCAGTCAACACAGGAGTACAGAGGTCGCTTTGAGATTCTGATGTCAACGCTTTTGGACACATACCCACAAGTCGTATTGCTAGATCGTGCTGAGTGAAATAAGCCAGTCACAGAAGGACAAATAGTGTGTGATTCCACTTATATGAGGTATCTGGAACAGTTCCACTTACTATTGTTGATAACACTGCATTGTGTAATTGAAATTTGCTAAGAGAGAACTTAAACATGCTCACACAAAAAACTAAAGAAAGAGAAGAAAAGAGAAATATGTGTGGCAATGGATGTGTTATTTAAACTTCACAGTGTATCAAATCATGACATTGTAAATAGCTAACAAGTTTATCTGTCACTTATGCACCATTGAAACTGAAAAAAGAGGCTCCCAACCAAAAAAGAGGAAAAAAATGCCAAACTCACAGAAACAGAGGAAAATGGTGATTGACAGGAGCTGGGGGGAGAGGAAATGGGGAGCAGCTGTTCCACAGGCATAAGTTTCAGTTATGAAAGATGAATAAGTTCTAGAGAGTGGCTCACAACACTGTGCATAGAGTTCACCACACTGTAGTGTGCGCTTAAGACTTGGTAAAGTGGGTCTAGCACATGGTAAGTGTTCTTACCACAACGAGAAAAACTAGGCAATTTCTGATGATCACAAAATGCTTAGAGTATATAACTGAAGGAGTAGTAGACCAAATTTCAAACTCTAGAATTAGATAATTCGGAAGAAATGAAAACTAGAATTGACATTGAAAGAATGAATATCTCACTAAATGTGTGCTCTCACAAAGATGTACAGTATTCATAAGTGCAGACTTGAGAGGACCTGATGGGATAACATTTTTAAGAAAACTACTTGACATTTAGTGGATCCTCAATAAATGTTGATTCTCATTTCATTTCTGGTAACTTTGGACCCAATTCTTTCCCAGAGACATCAGAAGAAATCACATCCATGTACTTAGAGATTATGTCTTTTAAAAATAGATATAAATGTGGGATTGTGATCATTACTAAGGCAATGTGAAGATGGAAAATTCATGCAGAGTCAGCAAGTCTCTTGACTAATTTTTAAGATGTTGATTTACTTTTTCTGTATACCTAGCTATTCTAAAATGCTAAATTACCAAAGTGTTCACTCATAGCATTTTCTTCTCCATGACTTGGGGTTGATATTTCACACCATAACTTGTCTGTCCTTCCTTCCTTCTTTCCTTCCTTCCTTTCCCTCCTTCCTTCCACCATAATAAAATACTGACTCATCTCTGTCACATGTGCCATGGTTGTCATCCATTTTGCTTACACGTAAGCATATATAATCAAATATATTGTTGCTATATTTGTTTTAAACAATTTTCTGTTAGAATACTTAAGAATAACAAAAAATATGTCTCTGTTTTATCTTCACTTGTTCCTCTCTGATGCCTTTCTTTGTTTTTTTTTAATATACATCTGATTTTCTGACATATTTTTTCTCTCTCTAAAGAACACAGCATTTCTTGCAGAGCTGACCTACTAGCGACCGATTATCTCCAATTTTGTCTGTCTGAGAAAGTACTTATTTCTCCTTCATTTTGAAGGGATATTTTTTCAAGCTATGGAATTCTAGTTTGACAGTTTCTATTCTCTCAACACTTTATATTATATTTCACTCTACTCTCCTCTTGCTTGTACGGTTTCAGAGGATGAGTCAGAAATGATTCTTTCACTTAATTCTTTTAAGTAAGGTGTTATGCTTTGTTTCTTAATCTGGTTTCTTTCAGGAGATTTTCCACGTCTTTGATTTTCCATATTGTGAAAAATGATGTGTCTCACTGTTCTTTGTTTTTCTCCTGCCTTTATTCTGCCTGGAGTTCTGCGAGCTCCCTGTGTCTGCGGTTGGGTGTCTGACATTAATTTGGGGAATTCTTAGTGTTCTTTCAAATATTTCTTCCTTTCCTTTCTCTCTTTATTCTTCTGATTTTACCATTACTTGTATGTTGTGACATTTGCAGTTGTCTCACAGTTTTGGGGTATCTTTTTCTGATTTTTTCCCAGCCTGTCTCTATTTACTTTTTAGTTTTGGAGGTTTCTATTGACATATCTTCAAATTCAGAGATTCTTTCCTCAACCATTGTTCATCTACCAATAAGTCCATCAAAGACATTATTTTTATCTTTTACAGTGTTTTTGATTTCTAGTATCTCCTTTTGATTATTTCTCAGAATTTCCAATACTTTGCTAACATTGCCCACCTGTTCTTGCATGCTGCGTATTTTATCCATTATACTTCTTAACATAGTAATCATAGTTGTTTAAAATCCTGGCCTTATTATCCCTTGTGCTTGCTACATCTGAGTCTGATTCTGCTCATTTATCTGTCTCTACAAACTGCTTTTTATCTTTTAGCATAGCTTGCGTTTCTTTTTCTGGACAGCAAGTCTTGATGCGCTGGGTCAAAGGGACTTCTGTGAACAGGCCTTCAGCAAAGTGGTGGGATGGAGCTGGGGGAGGGCGGGGGCTCTACAATCCCATGATCAGGATTCAGGAGTCAGTGAGCCTATGTCTCTGGACTGTGAACTTCACATGTGTTCTCAGTCCCCCACATAGGCAGGGCAGGATGGCTAAAGTGGGCTGGAGTACCCCCAGGTAGGTTTGTTCCTGATCAAACCTTAGCATGTCAGGTTCTGGTAGAATAGTTTCCCCTTAGAGCAGACTTTTTAATAAGAGAATGCTCTAGCATATTTCAAAATTGTTCATTTTTTCTTTCCTCTGTCAGAAGCACAATATTTTTTCTCAGAAATTCACTCTAAGAAGCAGGTACAGCTGCTGGAGGCGAAACTCAAAAAACTTTGGGCCCCTATGACCAGATCCTCCTGGAGTTTCAACTCTCTGAGAGTCCACATTTGTCCACCCTGGGCCTCCAGCCAACTGCCAATCACAGGTCAGGTTTCCCTATCCCAGCACTGGTCCCCTCGTTGGCTCAGTTGTGATTCTCTGCGTTCACCTGTGAGTCTCCCCAATTTGGGGGCGGCAATTTGCCCTATGACCTCACTGCTCTTATGAGCCTAAGAAGAGCTGAAGCCTTTTCAGTTCAGCTGTTTAGTGTTTGGGGATGGAGTGGTGACTTCCAGGCTTCTAACATCGTGGATCAGAAACCAGAAGTCAAGCCAACACCTTATTTCTTTTTATTTATAGTTCTTCTAATTACTATGCACTGGACATATAGTAGATGGTCTGTATCTGAAATGCATAATTTGATACCTTTTGACAATTTATACCCCTTTCAAGACATCAGCACAATCGAGAGAGTGAACACTTCCGCCCTGGCACAGTCTCCTCAGGCCCCTTGGGAATCCCTCTCTCTCACCCCATCCCCTCATTTCCTCCTCATGTGGCAACGGATGTGCTGCCTGTCACTGTGGTGGGTTTGCATTTTCTCAGATGTATAAATGGAGTCACACAGTGTCACCCTTTTATGACCCAGTTCTTTCACTCAGTGCACTGCTTTTGAGATTCTTCAACATTGTTCCTGAGTTGCGCTCAAACATGGAGGATGCACTATGAACTTTGGGGACATAAGGGCTTTCCCCATCTCGGGCCCTTCCTCTATTATTGAACAACATTGTAAATGCATATTTTCCACTTGCACTGTTATAGAGATTAATATAATCCACTCTGGATTCCACAAGGTACTACTATTTTTTCCTGGGCTACTTCAAGTTTCGCATCCTCTAGGGACTGTGGCTTCTGTGCCTGGTGGATGCTCAGCCCTGCAGGCATTTGTGTTGTTATTTCCTCATCTTCCCCAGTAGTGAATAGAATGCTTTATTATTTCTGGTTTAGAATGGGTAACTCATGATCACAATGCCAAATCAATTTATAAAAAGTGCGTCCCCTCTGCGTCCTCTCTCTTGGACCATCGGTTTCTCAGTAGAAGAGGCCAATGATGCTGATATATATTCATCCAGAGAAATGTTTTTCATTGACTGCCAGTTGCTTTGTTTTGTTTTTTATGTCTTTAGATTTGTGACCTTATTTCTGACAACCAACCCACTCTTACTTCCCAGGCAGGGGACCAGCATAGAGAGGGTGCACATGACCTGGGGGTGGGCTATTAGATGGAGCAAGAAAACCAGAGGTCAGTTAAATTTGAATTCAGGTAAACAACATAGAATGTTTTGCTATAAGGATGCCCTATGCAATAGTTATTATCAGAGTTTCTAGATTAACAATGTGTCCTGTATTTTATCAGATCCCTCTACCTAGAGGTCACATCCTGCAAGAGCTGAGTTGGCGGAGCTCCCCCTCCTGACTCCAGGTCTGTACTCTTAACCTCTGTGACAGAGTCTCTAACCAGTTATCCCCAAGGGACTCCTTCAGTCACAATACATGCACTTGGCCTACCTCTCATTCATAGTGTCTCTTGACTTTCCTCAGTAATCATTCTATTATCCTCAGAGCCCCAGACTCAAGGCCTCTCCACAATCTTCTACATCATGACCTCTGGATCAGGGACCTGTGGTGTGTTTCAACCAGAGAATTGAATCTGGCAGACGCAGAGACTCAGTGCCCTCACAAGGGGGCAGCAGCCAGAGGTGACAAGATGAGTGAGGATCTAGGCCAGGAGGAATTCCTGGCACAGAGCTGGCCGGGAACCCTTGCTGAGAACCTGGACCTTCAGTTGTAAATTCAGGGAGGGGGCGTTAGTCAAAGGGGAAGTTTGGGGCCTGAGGCCAAGAAAACTCTTCGTAGGTCATGAGAGGATGAGGATGCTCTGTAGTTGCTGGGAATATGCCGAGCCTGCTCCACGGCAGCTGGGTGAAGTGGGTTTATGGATAGGACCTTCTTACAGCTGACACCACTCAGGACTCATGTGGACTCCTATGAGTGTGTTTTCCTCAGCTCACAGGCACTGACCCGTGTCCTCCTCTCCTGTCACAAACCATTGGAGTTTTCAAGAATCTGGGGTGTGAGGTGGGGCTGTGGGACATCAGGGGCAGAAATACCCAATATGTGCACGTGTAACCCTCCCTGTGAAGTTCTTGATGAGCCTCAGATGCCAAGCTTGCCTTCTCCTGCACAGGCAGCAGCAGACATTGGGGGTCACCATGGCAACGGTACCAAGGACTCCCATGCAGAACCCCTCTGTGTGTGACCTAGGCCAGAGGTGATGGACCTGCCAGGAGTTTGAGCCTGATTCTCCAGATTCAAGTTGGTTAACAAAGCCACTTTCACCACCTCTGCTCCAGCCTGAGGACTAATCTGATGACCCTTGTTATGGAGCTGAACACAACCCCAATGCCACTAAGAGCTCCTGTTCCATTGGAAAATGTGGTAAAAAATCTGCTTCACTTCAGTCCCCATCTGACCTGTCATTCCCTCGTCTGACCTGTCACTCCCCTGCCCCTGCCTGTGACCAACACCAGCTCAGGTTTTGGCTTCTGCTGTCACTTCTGCTACTAAAACCGGAGGGCTTCATACTCTCGACTCCGTCTATTTTATGGGGTCAGGGAAGATACCTCCTTTAGAAGATAACGGTCTCCTTGGCAAACAGAATTGCTTTGCTGCCAGAAGCAAAATAGCCTCCACAGTTGTTAGTGGTGACGAGAAGGGCAGAAATGCAGCATATGTGAGCTGGGAGAACCAGGTGACCCCCATCCCAGCCGCTTGTACCAGACTGGGCTTTACTGATAATTCCCTGAGTTCTGAAATGTCAAGAAGTTGTGTTTCTCTTTTACCTGATTCTAGAGCTTTGTGGAGCTCCTGAATTCCCAGGTGCTGGAAATTCCTCTCAAATGAGAAGACCTGAACTGACCCATTGCCAAGAAAGATACACATATGGGAAACAGACATGTGAAAAGATGCTCAACCTAACAGGTCATTGGAGTATTACAAGTTTAAGCAAGAGACCACTAGACCCTGTTAGAAGGGCTGAGAATCAACACACGACAACAGTAGATGCTGCCCAGGGTGTGGGGTGGCAGGAAGCCTCATTCACGCTGGTGGGAATGTAAAATGCCACAGCCACTTTTGAAGAGACCTTGGTAGTTTCTTACAAAGCTAAATTAACTCTTACATGATACCATACAGAAATCACACTACTAGGTATTTACCTAAATGAGTTACTTGTGTTGACACCAGAATATGCTCACAGATGTTTACAGCTGCTTTATTCATGATTGTCAAAACTTGAAAGCAACCAATTTATCCTTCAACAGATGAATGGAAAAACAAACACTAGAATATGATTAGAGATACAAATAAATGAGTCATTGGCCCCCAAAATACACGGAGGAACATTTTATGCATATTTCTAAGTGAAAGGAGCCAATCTGAAAATGCTGGATCTGTGAGGGGTGCAGGATGCAAAGGGCAGGAGCCCTGAGCACCAGGTCCAGCCCAGTGTCGTCATGTCTCCTGCATCCACCAGAAGGCGCTGGTGCTCCCAAGTTCCTCTGCTGTGAGCTCCTCTCTGCCTTGCCTCTTGCAGGTGTGCATCTGTAATCCTCAGGGTGAAGCCCTCCCCTCTCCTACACTCTCCTTTTAACAGATGCAGGCTAGGCTGAGATTGTAGGAGGGGCATGCGCAGCCTCCAGAAAGGGGAAGATTTGCATAGGGACCTCCGACCCAGAGAATAAGGGTGACTTAAGAAAGGTTGGTGTGCTCAGGCCTGGCTGTGGGGCTCAGGAAGCAGAATCTAGGGACATCTCCACCATGGCCTGGGCTCCGCTCCTCCTCACCATCCTAGCTCACTGCACAGGTGACTGCCTGCAGGGGATCCTGGGAGGACACCAGAATGTTCTCCTGGATTATGACCTCTCCTTCCTCCCTGGGAATGGAGAGTGTCCTGTCATCTTTGATCTCAGCATTGCTTCCTTCTTGCAGAGTCTTGGTCTGAGGTTGTGCTGACTCAGCCTGGCTCTGTATCAGAGTCACTGGGACAGAAGGCCACCATCTCCTGTACCCGCAGCAGCGACAACATTGGAAGCAGCTATGTGTACTGGTACCAACAGCACCCGGGCAGTGCCCCCACCACCGTGATCTATGATGATGACGAAAGACCCTCTGGGGTACCCGATCGGTTCTCAGGGTCCATAGACAGCTCATCCAATGCTGCCTACCTGACCATCTCTGGGCTGCAGCCTGAGGACGAGGCCGACTACTACCGTCAGTCTTATGACAGCAGCTATAAGCACACAGTGCTCCAGACCTGTGGGGAAGTGCGATCAAAACCCCCCAGAGCCTCCCCATGCTGCGTCTGCCCTCAACCTGCCCCCATCAGAGAGGGTTGCTCTTTCCTGTTTCCTTCCAGAGTGTTCTTCTTGAGACTGAATGTTTATGAGTCCCTCTGTTTTCTTTCCAAACTGCCACCACATGTGCAGATGGATGATTTCCTAGTCCCTTTCCAATCGCTTCATGGAGGTGACAGTTGCAAACAGGGTTTCTGAACCTCAGCGCTACTGCCCATGCGGCTGGATCACTCCCTGTGCCAGAAGCTCTTCTGCACATTGTAGGAGGTTTAGAAACGTCTTTGGGCTCAGCACATCAGATCCCCTCCTTGTCAAGTCATGACACACAAAAGCACCTCCAGACATTTTTAAATATCTCTTGGGGGAGGCAAAATAGCCCCAGTTTGAGAACAACTAGGTTAAATGAACACATTCTCAGCTGTTAGGAGGCCTTTTAAATTGAGTCTTCTTTCTGCCATTCAGCTGCACGGAAGGCTGGATGTGTCACCTCTCTGTGCTTCCGCTTTCTCATCTGTTAGACAAAACAGTGACACAGACGCAAATGAGGCCAGAAAACCTGTGACCCAATCACACGGAATCTCCTCTCAACCAGAGAGCAGAGGACAATTTTTTTTCCAGACTAAGTATGAAATTAATATTTTAAATTTGTACACAATGCACATGAAAATATAAGAGATCCTTCTTCATTTCTTTTCTCAGGGAATGTTTCTCAAGCATGGGATACAAAGATGAATAAAAATGGACAGGGTCACGTACCTCTGGAGTTTGCATTGTAGTGTGGGTACGAGACAGCAGACAGGAGCAGCAGGTGGACGGTGGGGCGATTCTGAGGACAGAAGACAACCCCCAGGAGCAAAGAAACTTCTCGGTGCACCTTAGTTGTTTGAGTGTCTGCTCACATTTCACTGAACTAAGAGCCTGTGAGATAACTGTCTCATGACACGAAATACACGGCTCAAACTCCAGGACAAGATGAGTTAAATTTAACATTCAACTCCTCAACCCAAATCCCCCAGAGGGCCCTGGTGGGAAAACTCATGAAGAAGGAATTATGGGTCAGGAAACTCTGTCCAAATGAGACCCAGCTCTGCCCTGGGGAGAGTGCATGGAGGAGCCCCACGGATGACTGTGTGCGGATGGACCGCAGACCTGGGATTCCTTCCACTCAAACGTGTCACCCATGAACCTCACGGCACAAAACACAGGATGCCTCGCTCTTCCTTTGCTTTCTCAGTCAGGACAACAAGCAAACGAGCTCACTGTTGGAGAGATTACAACTCGAATACAATTATGTGAGAGCAGTGGGACTCCTCTGCTTTATTCATGATTGTCCAAACTTGAAGGCAACCTATATGCTCTTCAAAAGGTGAATTGATAAACACCTATACAGGACATCTATACAATTGATTATGATTTTGCCATAAAAATAGATATTGGTTTTAAAATACTATTCTGTACAATATTGTATTTTGTACAAATTTTTAATGTGCAAGAGTTTGGGGACAGAAAAATGTACGTGCATGCTAAAGCACAGACCAGTGGTGTGATAATTGTCTTCGGATTTGTTTTCACATTCAGCGAGGTATTAGGATGAGGGATAAAGAAGGGTGGAAGATTAAAGAAGATGGGCCCTATTGATGACAGTTGAGGTTGGGTGATAGGTGCAGGCAGATCTTGGGACCATTCTCTATAGTTTACATAACTTCAAAACTGTCCACAATATATCTTTTAAATTCTCTACTCCTATCTGTGATGACGTTGGCATGTCCTTCTGTTAAGGGACACTCAGAGTTGCTAACATGTGTTTTCACCATAATCTCAAGTTTAAGACCTTCCATTGTGAACAGACAGAGGGGAAGTTGGCTTGGGGACCATGACAAGGGGCAGAAATTAAGGTTTTGAAGTTACAGGGAAGTGAGGGAAGCTGGAAGTCTGAGAACAAGGAGAGGGGCTGCGAGGCGCTGGGGAGGGGGCAGGGACCAGACCAGGAAGGCCCCTTAGGGGACCTGAGGAGTTGGGGTTTATGCAAACAGCAGCGAGGATCACTGAGTAGGGGGTTGATCTGCCTGAGCTGAGTGAGAAGGATCCCTCTGAAGGCCTTGAGGAGAGAGTGTCTGGGGGACGTAAGAGATCCCAGTCACAAGTCATTTACTAAGAGGCCCTGTGTGTCTAGATGTTAGGGGACCATGTGCACAGATAAAGCAGAGCTGGATACGGGTACGGTGGGGAAGTGATGACTTGTGGATTCAACTGCCCAGACACTCACCTGGCCTGCAAAAACTTTAAAATGTTACATTTAGCTTGCTACGAAACTAAGACCATGAGCAAGGAAAAACAAGTAGGAAAAATTTTATTTAAAACATAAACAAATTGTATGACACATTAGAAAGAATGCTGATAAGATACATATGGCACATATATGCAGAACTGTACAAATGGTATAGAACTCAATGCGTAAGACAAAGAAGCATTTTCTACATTCACTAGTAAAGGTGGAGCCTGCCAAAGCCATTATTCTTTTCCAATTACTGAATCAAGCTAGTCTCTATCAAAAATTTAAATGCACGACCTGATTTTGAAATGTTTGTTGAACTGTCCAGTTTGAACCACTGAGTTTACTCCTGGCGTATTCCCAGTATGTGCCATTTCCCTGGGCAGCCCTTCATGTCCTTCAAACCAGCTCAAACGTTCCATCGTCTGAGACATGTGGCCTGATGCACATCCTGGTCGTTTAGCTTTTGCTAAAGTGCACTCTAAATAGTTACGTACGTACATATTAGCTTGTCCCATGGACCAGCGCTTCTTCTAGGAGTGAGAATTGACAGTAACCAAGCACAGTGCATCAGAATCAAAGTAGCTGGGAATCAGATGCTGGATGCACGAACCCTGTCACCTGGTGAGCTGCAGAAACCAGCTGGGTGCTCAGGGCTTTGTTCCATGGGGAGGGGTATGCTCTGTGACCAGCAGGCGGCGCTGTGAGACTGTCCTCTGGTCCCTAAACAGCTGCTCAGTGAGGGCTTTTACGCAAAGCAGCCTGTGCCAGGGGGCTGGGCCCTGTGCTCACTGATGGGGACTCAGCAGCTGAGCCCTGTCTGACCTGGCAGAGTCCCCTGAGCAGGCACCTTTGTGTTGTCTCAGCAGGTGCTTCTTCCCGGGGCTCTCCCAAGGGTGAAGCTGACCTCCATCCTCCTCAGTGTGTGGTGTGAGCTGAGCTCCAGCACCAGGGCTCAGGGAGGGGCTGGGCAGTCACTGGACGGAAACCATTTGCATGGACAGCCCCTCCTGTGGCAGAGGGTGGAGAAGAAAAGGAGGCCTGGGGCAGCCCAGCGCCACTGTGGGGACCAGCAGCTGTGTGTACCATGGCCTGGACCCCTCTCCTGTTCGTGCTACTCTCTCACTGCATAGGTAGGGACAGGGCTCGGGGACACAGGACATCCTCCAGCTTCTGTACCTTCTTGCTCAGACTCCTGAGAAACCTTACCTGGGTCCCTGACCCATCAGCCATGAGTGTCTGTGTTTGCAGGTTCCCTCTCCCAGCCTGTGCTGACTCAGCTGCTCTCCCTCTCTGCATCTCCTGGAGCATCAGCCAGACTCACCTGCACCCTGAGCAGTGGCATCAATATTGGCAGCAAAGATACAATGTGGCACCAGCAGAAGCCAGGGAGCCCTCCCCAGTGTCTCCTCTACTACCACACAGACTCAGATAAGCACCAAGGCTCCAGGTCCCCAGCTGCTTTTCTGGATCCAAAGATCTTCAGCCAGTGCAGGGCTTCTGCTCATCTCTGGGCAGCAGCCCGAGGATGAGGCTGACTGTTACTGTGAGACTGTGCACAGTAGTGCTTCTCACAGTGACACAGGCAGATGGGAAATTGGGGCAAGAACCTCAGTCTGCTCAGGCCCTTGGAATAGACGCTTCTGCAATTTTACAGTAACTTGTATACACAGTAACTATACCTCAAAGTAGTTTCTTGTTCACATTGGCTGTCTTCCTAATTTTCCACTCAATACATCTGAAATCTCAGGTAAACCAACACCAAAATGAAAACCAAACCAAATAAAATACAAATCTCATGATGACACTGAATCTTTGCCTGGTGACCCATGTGTGATAAAATCAGAGCCTTTGTAGCTGGGCTGTTTGTGTCGAAAGATGGGAAATCAGCCTTTGCTGGATTTTTTCTTGGTGGGAACCCAGGGTCCATCCAGCAGGTGCACAGTCCTCCACAGCAGGGACTCTGCTCTTTGGGGTCAGGGTGGCGACATTCCCTCCCTTCCAGGCTCCTGTGCTCAGATCTGGCTGAGGCTCACAGTGTTCAGGGACGAGACATTAAGACGTAAGACAGTGTTATGATAAACATCACAGGAGGAATTCCAGCCACAGAGCACGCCTGATGCACTTGCTTGGTGCCTGGACCTACAGTTGTGATGTCAGGGAGAAGGGGAGGAAAATGCTGAGCTTGCTCCAGGGGAGGTAGCTAAAGTAGGTCCTCTGGATGTGACTTTCCTACAGCTGATCCCACTCAGGCCTCATGGGAACCACTGAGGG
>NC_060281.1:89386575-89391866 GCF_021613505.1 Equus quagga | reverse complement strand
ACAGAAGTTTGCTTCAGCGTCCAGAACTGGTGCCAGTCTCAAGGCCTACTTCGTGGGACTTAGATGGGCATGTTCCCAGCCCATTTCCTGGGCAGGAAAGAGTGCCTAAGACCAGTCTGCACAGGGCTGGGGCCAGGGCACAGAGCTGCCTCCAAATTCCCAGTCAGACTGAGGACAGCAGGACTGCCTGCAGAGGCACTGATGGGCATGTGTCTTGTCTGCTGCCTGGATGGGCAGGATTGCTCCTGTACTGTGGCTAAGAGGGGCTGGAACTGGATCATGGGCTGCTTCACGATTCACAGCCAGGGACACGGTTGTCAGGGCTGCTAACTGAGGCATGGGCAGGAGTGACTCCTGCTGGGTCTCTGGCCAAGTGGTGCAGGTGGCAGGAAGCAGGCAATAAAGTGATTTGCCATGTCCCCAGGGGGATGGTGTTGTTCTGGGCCTGTTGCCAGGACCCCCTGAACACGGGCCTGCCTTCTCAGACACCACTCCTCAGCCTTGGGTTCTGTCAGGATTTAACAGTCTCCTATCTGGATCCAGAAGCTCCCAAAAAGGCACTTTTGTCAATGGATGGCCACCAAATCATGGTTGCTGAGGGGGGGCACGAGTGGAGGACTTCCTATTCCATCATCTTGCTGAGGTCACTTGCCTGTCAAGGAATATTCTAAAATTTTAGGTAACATTTATTAATTTGTTCTCTTATGGTTAGTAATTTTTGTGTTCAATCTAAGATGTCTTTGTCTATTCCAAGGATGTGAAGATGTGACTATATTTTTTCTTAGAACTTTTGTGATTTTAGCTTTTATATTTATGACTATGATTCAAATCAAATTGAGTTTTACTTATGGGATGAGGCAGTGGTCAGTGTTCACTATTTCCATACCACAGGCTTGTGATCCATTAATGAAACACCACTGATCATTTCAACAGAAAAATATTGATAAAAATTCGGACCTTGTTTGTGATTTTGAAATAATCTCTCAGGAAACTGGAATCAAAGGGAAGTCTCATTACCTGATGGAAGACAGGAAAATAAGTAAATCAACTAAAATAATCATTCTAAGTCATTTTATATTAGAATTTCTCCATTCAAAACGGAGATAAAGCAAACATCATGTGTCAAAGAAGTGATGTCTTAGAATTGCTGAGAGCAGCGCCCTTGGTCCTGCAGAGGACGTTCTAGATTGCGAGCTGCCCCACATTCAGGGAAGCCCTCGTCTGTCACAGTTTTCAAATGAAATGCTCATGAGGAACAGTCCTCCAGGCTCTGTAATGTGTCACATCTTTACAGATTCTCATAGAAAAGATGTTCTTGAATTCAAATGCTACAAAATCTCTTCTTACCATGGATCTGGATGTCTGACTCAATCCAAGGACAATACTTCACAAACCAAATTGGAAATAGGAAACATTTAAATAAAAAGTAATAACACGATATACATCCACTTCTCTGGGGAATGTAAACAGGGTCAACTAATCAGAAAAAAAAAATGATGATAAGTATCATAATTGTGTCCTTTGTTCAGTATTTCTATCCTTAAATTTTATTTAAGAGAGTATGCACACTGGGGGTTCGATTTATGTTTGCAGATTTGCTTGTAAATTATTATAATACAAACAAATACTTGCTCCTGTTAGTATCTCCAGCAGGTGATGTGTGAGCCTGGTTCTGAAGGAAGGGGACAGCGGTGGGACAGGAGGACCAGAAGTGCTCAAAGAGGATGAGGCACTGGGGTTCAGGGTTAAGTATCCTCTTAGCAAATGAGCCCCACTTGTGCTTTTGAACAGGCTCCATAGGAGAGGTGAGACAGGAAGGGGGAAAAATGATGGCCACACACACACACAGAGACTTTGAACGTGACACTCAACAGCTTTACATAATCTTGATATGGAGAGAAACTGTGGGAAAGTTTTAAGCAGGGAGGTGCCTTTATCAGATACATGTGTTTCCAATATCGCTCTAATTACAGAGTAAAGAATGGGATACAGTGGGCAAACTGTGGGACGCGGCCACACTGAGAGATGCTGCAAGGCGGGGGGAGCAGTGCTGGGCTCCCGCACGAGGCTCCTGGAATGGCGCAGAGCCGTGTGCAGTTGAGGGGAGGCTGTGGACAGAGCACAGAGAATCTCAGTGTCCACGTCCTGAGGGAGGTGAGGAGCTCTCAGCCAGCAGGAGTAGGCTCCAGAAGCCCAGAGGAATTCTGTGAGTCTGTGCACTGCGTGTTTCTCCTGCTGGGATCTAGGCTCCATGTTAATAGGAATTCCCCCGTTATGTCACTGTAATATCTACAGAGCCCAGAACCTGTGGCACAATGGGCAAAGCCAGCGCATATTTTTTGGAAGAATATTTGAATTCTCCTGAATTGCACACCTTGGTGAAAGCAGATCTGAGGCAAAGATAATGATTTCTGCTTTCTGGATATTTTGACTCTGGAGTTCTGAGTCGAATTAAGAGGAAATGTTAAGTAATAGCGGTGATCTTATTGTCTATAGAACAGAAGAGATACATGCACTTGACCCTGGGGATATGGACTGCATTCCATAGATTTATGCTAAGGAAGAGGAGAAGGATGCAATGGTCCTGCAGTGACTGAGTAAAGAAACCACAGGGAGCAGGCGGATGAGGGAACAAACTGTGAGCACAGGTGACAAGCTCCAGGAGCAAATAAACTGCAGAGTGTTTGTGAGCTGGATGGATGTCTAATAACATTTCATGTAAGAACATGTAAGATAGACATTCGTCAACAAGATGCTAAATATAGAGCTCCTGATCCAGCACAAAACCAATGACATTCTAATATTCAACTTTGTAACCTCAAAACCTACAAAGGACCTTAGTGGGAAAACGTGTGAAGAAAGAATGATGGGTTGGTAAGGTCTGTGTCCATAGATGAGATGGTTCTGAACAGGGAGAGATGGATGAAGGAAGCCAACAAATAAGGGTCTAAGACTTTCTCTGCCAGGTTGGACTTTATTCTAACACAAGATGGCGTGATGGGAGCTGCACAGCTCAAATATTAGGATTCATTGTGCTTCTTTGATTTCTCATTAGCATAGCAAATAGACTACCTAAAAATTGGAGATTAAGACGCAAACAAGGTTATGTGAGTTTATTTTTAATTCATTGCTTTAATGGACAAGTGATGGAACACTGAAAATGGATGCGCTCTCTAAACCACATAAAAATGAAGGGATAGGAAGTAGGGGTGGGCGGAGCAAAATGGCAGGGTGAGCTGACCCGGGATTCTCTCCCCTCCAAAATACAACAAAAGATTGGAAGACCTGAATTTCAGAGAATAAACATAATGCCAGCTCATTAGAGACCTACAATACCAAGAAGGCGGAGATCATAAACCTAGCTTTACACCTTCGGAGGTGCTGGAACGGTAGGAGAGAACATCGCTCCCTCCCCTAGAGTCTTTGATCGCTGCGGTGCGGGTCGGGAAGGAGCGGGCCAGGGGCGCGCGACCGGGGGATCATCCAGGACTCCTGCCGCTGATTCAGTGGAGGCCCGCTGACAGGGGAAAGCTTCCGTCTGCGGGGACCCCATAAATCAAGGGCCTTGGGAGACCAGAGAACAGAACTGATCTGAACCCAGACCGGCGCGTGTGAGAAACAGCCCCTCCCCCCCAGCAAAGCCAGTGGGCGCAGCCATCTTGCCCCAAGGCGGAGAGCTCATAACACGCCGCTTTCGACCCCCATCTAGTGGCGACAGGCTGTAACTGCAACTGAATTCTACCACCATGAGAAAAAACTGCTCCTCTACCATCCAGCAATTTATAAAAGCCCCAGATCAGAAGGAAAACAATAAAAACACAGAATTAAGTCCTGAGGACTTGGAATTATGTACACTTAGTGATAATGAATTCAGAGCAGCTATAATCAAAAAACTCAATGAGGTAGAGAGAAAGATAGAGAAACAAGCCTAATTCTGGAGATAATTCACAAAAGAGATTGAAATCATAAAGAAGCATCAAACAGAATTACTTGAGATGAAAAACACAATGGACCAGATAAAACAGAATACGGATTCCCTGAATGCCCGTGTAGACAACATAGAGGAGCAAATCAGCATAATCGAGGACAGACAGGCTGAATGGCGCCAGACAGAGGAAGAAAGAGAACTAAGAATTAAAAAAAATGAGGAAAATCTCCGAGAGATAATGGATTCAATGAGGAGTAAGAACATAAGGATCATAGGAATTCCAGACAATATGGAAAAGGAAAATGGAGCAGAAAGTGTGCTTAACGAAATTATTGAAGAGAACTTCCAAAACCTAGGGATCAAGGGAGAAATGTGTGTAGAGGAGGGTTTTAGATCTCCTAGATTTGTCAATGTAAAAAGACCCACCGCAAGGCACATAATAGTAAAGTTGGCAAATAGGAATGATAAGGAAAGAATACTCAGGGAAGTAAGAAAAAAAAAGAGAATAACCTATAAAGGAGCCCCTATCAGGCTGTCAGCGGATTTTTCTACAGAAACCCTACAAGCTAGGAGAGAATGGAGTGATATATTCAAAGCTTTAAAGGATAAAAACCTTCAGCCAAGAATACTCTATCCAGCAAGAATTTCCTTCAGCTATGAGGGAGAAATTAAATCTTTTCCAGACAAACAAAAGTTAAGGGAATTTGTAACTAAAAGCCCTCCATTACAAGAAATCCTCAAGAAAGCTCTCATATTTGAAAAAAGAAGAAAGGGAGAAAGGGGACACAATCCACAGACTAGGGAGACCGATGGATAGAACCAGAACAGGATAGCAAATATTCAACTATAGCATTAGGGTAAAAATAAGGAAACTACCAAAACAAGGATGATCTTAGCACTCTAGCTACAAATTAATAAGACGAGTTGGAATAAAAAATGAAAATAATTATTTAGGAGGGGAAGAGCAAAGGGTCTAAATCAGTATTGGTCGAGTAAGTAAGCGACCACCAGAGAATAGACTATATTATACACGAGATTCTAAATACAAACTTCAAGGTAGACACTAAAATAAAGTACAGAACAGAGTCACAAATCATAGATAAGGAAAAATCTAAGAAACCCAGCATAAGAAATTGCAGTATTAAATGGGTAGTCTAAAGCACACAGGAAAAGAAACACAGGAAAACAAGATAATGAGCGACAGATTGACAGCATTAAGTCCACATGCATCAATAATCACTCTCAATGTGAACGGATTGAACTCTCCAATAAAAAGACACAGAGTGGCAAAATGGATTAAAGAACAAGATCCAACAATTTGTTGCCTCCAGGAAACACACCTCAGCCCCAAGGACAAACACAG
>NC_060281.1:89375617-89386475 GCF_021613505.1 Equus quagga | reverse complement strand
AACACCCCACAAGCATATTCATTCCTTTGAATGAAAGTTACCTGAGAAGCACAAAGGGCATCCTGGCCCTCCTGTCTCTGTTTCCCCTGAAACCAGAGAGTACATCCCCGGGTGGAGGGTGCGCTCCCCGCATCCTGAACTCCAGAGCTGTGGATGCCAGCTGAGAAGCCACACAGACCTGCTAATGTCCCCCCTCAAGGCTGAACTCTGCTGAAACACCTCACAAGTACAGGCCCAAATCTAAGTTTCTTTGTCCTGTCATTCCTCACAAATGTATTGGTTCACTGTATAAAATATGTACATACTGCCTCCTTTGTTCACTCTCCGAGCATCATTTCTCTGTGATCTCCAATACGTACATATTAAACTGGGCCTTCTCTTGTTAATCTGGTCTTGTGTCAATTTTATTGTTAGTCCAGCCATAGGAACACAAGAAGGGTAGAAGAGGGATTTCCCCCATCCTGACTCAGGAAAGGCACAGAAAGATCAGAGGACGCAGATGTGGGTGAAGGGCCCCCACCTTTGCTCTGGGGCTGGAGTCGTGTAAGAGATTTGGGGCAGCTGTGATGTCACTTTGGAAACTAAGGAGCCTGTGATGGGATGTCTGCAAACCCTGGCCATGCTGGGTGCGGGGGTTCCAGGGACAGCACTAACCGAGCGCAGCATCAGCTGCAGCACCTCACAGTGACTGGTGGCAGGCCCGCAGCCCAGCACTCCACCTGTGGAAACTCCTCTAGGACAGCATTGCTGTGAGGTGGCCACAGCCAGACTCACTGGGAGTGAGAATGTGAGGCTCCTAAGGGACAGGGACAGAAATGTCTCAGACCTAGGGCTGTCTGCTGACCCCTGAAGAAGTCCCCTAAATGGCAGCCCATCCACCAAGGAGACAGGCTGATTTCCAGGTAACTACAATCAGGTGAGGTCAGAGAGGAATAAATGTGTACCCTCCAATCCCTTCTCTGGTCCTCCCCTCCTCTGCCCTGTCAGGGCCCAGTCCACACTAGGTCACCTCCTGTGGGGATGACCATGGTGGCCTCCTCCTCCATGGACTCCTAGCTTCCCCTCTCCCCCCTGGAGCCCACTGTGCACCCACAGCCCCAAGTCATCTTGGAGGTGTCATGTCCCTCCCTGCTGGACCCTCCAGTGGACACCCTGCTCCTTAAAACAAAACACAAACCCCTTCCTGTGGAGTTGAGTTTGGACTGATGAGGAAGGTGAGAGGCAGCCATTGGTACAATCTGCCAAGGCCTGAAGCTCACAGAAGAGAAGGATGAGGTCCCGTTAGCAGAATGTTTGGTCATCAGAGCTGACTGTCTTCCAGGCCCTGAGCTGTGTGGTGTTTAAGTTTGGAGACTGAGAGCAAACTGAACTAAAGGAGGGTTGCTCTAGAAAGAGGGGTGCTGGTCCAACCCCCACTGCCCATCCTCATTCCCACCTCTACCCTGTCTGCTCCATCGCTCCTGCATCTTTCTGCCTGGATGCTTCCTTTTCTGGGAATGCCATTACCTTGTGGACAGACTCAGGCATTAGGGCACTAATATAGGTCCCCCCCCTTCAAGAGGCTGCCCCTGGTACCTCCAGCAGCAAGTGAGCATGTGCTGTGCTGTGTGTGCCCTTCCTTTGTACCTGTGGACAGGTGACTCTGCACCGTAGATAGTTAAACCTCTGTCTCATCTTCCCACCTGGACGATGAACTCTTCATAGCAGGAGCGTCCAATGGAGCTTGGCCAACTACACATCATATGGGCTTCCCAGAGAGGAAATCATACGTGCAAAGGCACTGAGGTGTGCTCATATATGTGGGAACTGGGTAGACTGAATGATTCAATATATTTCTTGTAAAGTACAAGGTGGGGGATGAGGGAGTCTGCAGTGGGACAGGTCTCCAAGTGTCTCAAAAGTCAACTCAGCAATTGGGATTTTTCCTGAAGAGGATGAGAGTCACAGGTTGCTATTTAAGGAGGAGAGCAACACTGCTTGATGGCTCATTGGGCGTTAAGCATGAAGAAAATCAAAAGTGGAGAAATTAAGTGGAAACGACAACACTCCAGCCCTCTTCTTGCTTCCTCTGGCCCTGCTCCCATAGAGAAAAGGACGTTCTTCTCTGACTTCTCTAGGCCCATCCCTGGCTATGATCACCAGTGGGTAGGGTCATTGCAGGTTAGATGACTGTGCACACATTCCCCACACATGGTGGCCAGAGACCTCCTGGACAAACTTTAGACTTCTGAGGAACCCTGTGGAAATGCCCTGATGGTTTCTGAGACCATAAATTCACTATCTAAAGTGTAAATACAGGCACCCGGGAACCTGGCTCTTGTCCTTTAAAAGCCACCTTTCCTGCATGCCCCTCCATCTGCCCCTGCTACTGTCTCTTGCCATGAATCCTCCTCTGGACCAGCAGGGACACTGGCTCACAGAGGGGCACCCCTGGGAACGTCGGGCTGGCTGACCGGCCCATGCCTTGCTCAGACCTCTTGGAGTGACTGCTCTGTGCCCCAGTTATAAAAGGAGAGGGAATCACAGTGGAAGGTGCACTCCTGCATTATATAGGCAGGAAACTCAGTCACACAGTGAAGTGAGCCCCTGAGCTGCTTTGGGTGACCACACTCACTCCTTTCTGACACAAACACAGCCTGTTGATGGGACTTCCTTATCCTATTGTGGACCTATTGGTCTTAATTAACACAGGCCAAAAAAAAGTCCCATTGGTCTTCCAGAAATGTGAGGTAACGTTAGTCAGTGAATGAAAGTCAAGCAATATCTACACGTCTGCTCCACAGCACAGATTGGAGCTTTATCCATTAGGAACTGCTTTTAATCATATTTGCTATTTGGGTTTACTGTGATAATCCTCCTAAGTCCTTCTTCCTTTTAGATTTTCTGAGTAACTCCCAGTACTACCTTACCACACGCTTCTCAAACTGGAGCATGCACAGCTCCATAATCCCTGGAGTGTGCAAGGAGGATGAAAAACAGCAGAAAATCTGTGATACATGTTTCTGGAGCATCAATTTTACTGTAAGGTTTGGAAGAACCAAGTTCAGTAATTTACAGTAATCACCTCCCCTCCCCCCACAAATATGGAGGAAAGATTGCGAGGAGAGGGGGAGGGGAGAAGTACCAGGAGAAGCGGTCCAGTCTCTGAGGTTTCACCAGGTGGAGGTGGCTGGGTCAGCCAGCAGCTAGGGCAGCTGCTTCTCCTCTCGTCTCCCAGGCCATTCCTGGCAGTCCTTAAAGCTCAGTGGGTATGTTGGACCCAATGCTTTTGAAGGCCGTGGAGCTGGCAGCCAGCTTCTTCATTTGAACCCTGGTGAATGAACACACCCTCAGCTTGCTCACCTCCATCCTCCACCACAAGAAGTCCTCTCACATGGGTGTGCTGTGCACACTCGGCGCATGTACTTCCTGCACGGCTCCCACCCAGAGCTGTTTCTGTCCAGCGCCTGATGGATCCCCTGCACCATCTTGCTGGGCTCCCTGGAGGTCATGATCATCCTGCTCCGTGTAAAGTACAGGGAGTGCGGCTTGTCCTCCCACATTCCTGACCCTGGCACAGAGAGTAAAGATCCCATGTCTGAGTGATACACGCAGGTCAGAGCATTAGTATTGGGGTTACATGCCTTGTTCACGTGTTGCCTCTTCCACTTAGGAGCACGAGAGTTTGGGCCATCTATATCAGCACCTTAGGTTCTATACTTGATGAGAGGAAATAATAAAGAAAACTCCAGGGGAAGCCAGGTGTGGGTTGCTCAGTTAATGTATACAAAGTGTGCAGTTGTGATGACGTTTACTTCAGAAGGTTGACAAGGATATCTGTGTTGCAGAAGTTCAAAATGACTCCTGAGAGAACACACAGACTTACAACTCACACGTACACATTCAGAATCTCGCCACATAGAATAACGCGAGACACCCCAACCCTCAAGCACACGGCCCTGCTCCACCTAAAGGGGGCGCGATTACTTCCAGCTACTGTACAAATATGGCCGTCCATATTTTTTAATCTCGAAAATCAGATGAAAGCCCCAATTCTCACTCCCATCAGGAATCTGCAATCATGTTTGATCTGGAGACAGGAAGCAGCCAGGATGCCCTCCTGTCTTATCCTCTAAATGTCTTCCTCAGCAAGTGAGGTCATTCAGAACGTGCACCTTTTCCTCTTGCTCTTGAGATGGCCTCAGTTACCTTAGAGCGCTGTGAGGAGCAGACCAGGGGGAGGGCCGTTTGCTGATATATTTTGTTGTTGTCATTCTCTTGGTGACTGTTGCAAAGCACATAGAAACAGGAGTCAAGTCAAGGCCCTCAGAGCAAGCTTAGCGTGCACTGTGGTAAATGCATGAGCTTCTCCTGGAGGACACAGCTCTCTAGTCCTTTAGGTTAGTAACTACAGAATCTCCATCTCAGGAGGAAACCCTGCTTCTGAGGAAAGGGCCCACGTACAGCTGCCAAGCTGGTGCTGCCATTGTAGACGCCCTCTTGAATCAGATACCAGAGGGAAGGACCCGTTCTTCCCCCCCCCCCCCCCCAGAAGACAGTGTTAATGTCTATATTGCACACTGTTACCTCTTCACATCTGAATATAATCGATAAAGAGGGAAACGAAGAAAGCAAAGTGTCTATTTCTGACAATGGAACACGATATTACATTGATATTAGATAAGGCCTCTCCATCTCTCCTGCCACCAGGAAGCTCATCCAAAGGGTCCTCCTGGGAGGCTGGAGGATGCAGAGTGACTGTCAGGCATTGTGATGCTGTTCTTGAATCACACAGGGAGCTCTGCTTCACTGGACAAGAGGATGGGTACATGGACATGGTTTGTTAAATGTCCCCAGCTAGTTGAGGATTAAACAACGTGCTTCCACAGAAGACATTAAAGAAGAGGTCTAAGTAGAAATTTAAAAATAGTTTTAACTAGATTAAATAAAAATATCACTTGTCAAAATCCATGGGATGCGGTGAAAGTAGTGAATAAAGGGAAATTTCCATGAACGTTCACAGCAACTTTATCAAAATCATCAAAAACTCGAAACAACTGAGATCCCTTAAAAGGTGAATGAGAAACAAACTGAGGAGTCTGGCTACTGGTTAAAAACCCATGTGTGATTTCTCAGGACCCCCCACGGGCAAGTACAAAGCCTTTCCGGGGGGGTCCCATGAGGGGGTCTGTCCCCCCACTGCAGCCTGGGTGCCTGGTCTGAGCCCTGCATTCTCTGAAGGGAGCTGCAGTCAAGCGCTCAGGCCCCTCTGGCCAGTTCTGCTCTTCACACATCTGAGTTCCTGGCCCAGGCACCTTCACTCCTGGGTCTCTTTATCGAGGCCTTGGGCCATGGTTCTCTTCAGGCTCCTCTGCAAGGCCGCCTCATGGGGGAGGAGAGGGAAGCCTGCAGACACTGTCCCCGCTCTCTGAGTCAGTACCCAGCACCTGCCCACTCCCAGTCCTTCTCTCTCGCCCTCCCCTGACCCCAGGGGTCCATAAAACTGCCAGGCCTTTTGTTAGGGACTCCTCTGCAGAGAGACAGCTCAGACATGCACTGACCCACCTGACCCCTGAATGGGGCTACATTCCACGGGGAAAATGGAATGGGGAAGTGGGCACTTGCTGCAGTTTTAGCCTCTTCCTTGTACTGTCACAGTAAGTGGTTAGAGGCTTAACTCTTTCATTTTGTCCTGTTGTTTTAACTGGCTGCTGTGACACCTGACAGCTCCCCTCTCTCTCCCAGGTCAGTGAGCTTGTGATACAAACTTTGCTTTATTTATTCAATGGAATATTGTTCCATGATAAAAGTAATTTAGTTATCAAACTATGAAAATATGAAGGAACTTGAAACGTGTATTGCCAAGTGGAATATGTCAGTCTACAAAAGCTACACACTCAATGTTCCAACTATATAACATTCTGACAAAGGCAAACTATAGTGACAGTAAAGAGTCCAGCGGTTTCCAGGGGTTCAGAAAGTGAGAGGGAACAGGTGACGAATAGGGGATGTTTGGAGCAATGAAACAACGCAGTATGATACTGTCATGGTGCTATATGACATTATGCACTAGCAAATCCTGTAGCACTGTACCATGCAATGAGTGACCCTTATTCTAAACTTGGATTTTAGTTGATAACTTATCAGTATTGGTTCATTAATTGTAACAAATACGCCACCCTAATATGAGATGTTCACAGTACGGGGCACAGTCTGGGAGGGCATGATAACTTACTGTATTCTCTGTTCATTTTTTATGTTAATCTAAATCGATTGTAAATAATAAAGTCTACTAATTAAAAAACAATAACCTGGTGACTCTGTTTCATGGAGAAAACCATTTCAGCTAACGTTCCACAATTGGCTAATGCTCAAACATTAGTTTGAGACATTGTTTACTATTAAATGTGAACGAAGCTTGAGTTCTGAATGCATCTTTACCGATACGTTCGTAGCACTGCTGGTTAACTTAGTAAGTTAAATTTGTACGAGTGAAATAAAAAAGAACATGACATCACTTTTAGAATTTGTCTTACATTTGGGACACAGAATAAACTACAATCATTATTCTTGAGTCAAGTTAATAATTAAATTTCCACAATACCTCTACTGAGTGATTTGTAGAATGTACCCTATTGTTTGGTAAGATGCCAATTTTTGGGGTCCTCCTTTGGGGCTAGTAGTTGATTTCCCTGAAAACATAAACTTTTCTTCTTCTATCCAAATGGTGTCCACATTCTGTGCTATTTACAAAGGGTCACACAGGTGTGGATAGTCTCATAGCTGTCCTGCAGCAGCCCATAGAGTCAAATTTTGATAGTCCTTCTAATCCTGTCACAATTAATCCCACCGTCATCCATCTCATTAAATGAGGCATTTCCAATAAAATATTACCCTTTGTTTTACAGTTTTTTGTTAACATTTAGAATATACTTTTGTTGTTTTGACCAATTTTATTGTATAAATATTTTAACTCTAAACCAATAGTGAAGAAGTTTTATCTTACCTAGTCAAGAACACCAGTCCATCCATGCCCTCACCCCGTACACAGGGTTCCTCTTCCTAAGGCAGAACCATCGCCCACTCTTCCCTCTCTACTGAATTGTCCCATCAGTACACAGTCATGTTTTTATTTCTCCCTCTTACAAAATCTTTTCTAGACTCTCCTTTCCATCCATCCACCACCTCAATTCCCTCGTGTCCATTTCCAATGAAAGTCCTCAAAGAGCTATGTATGCATATTGGCTCTAAGTCAGCTGACTGCTGTCCCCTAAACCTGGGCCAATTAAGCTTTATCTTTGAAATTCCACTGAAACTGCTCACAAAGACCTCCTGTCCCTCAATCCAGTGGTCAAGTCCCAGCCCTCCTCTTGTGCAATCAGTTGATCACTGTCTCCTTCTTGTCACTCTTCCTCACTGGCTTCCAGGGCACCATCCTTTCTTCACCCTCCTGCCTCACTAGCCACTCCCTATCTGTCTCCTTTGCAGGGGGCTCCTCTCTCTCAGAGCTCTTCACATTTGAGGGCCCCATGTCTCAGTCCTGGATCTTTGGCTCTCCTCTCAATACACACCTCCTTGGTGGTGTCAGTCAGCGTGAAGGCTTTAAACAGCCTCTAAGAACTAGCAATTTTGAAATGTCTATCTCCAGCCTTCACCCCAGATCACCATATTCTTCACTTATTATCTCCATAAGGTGTTCCAACAGATAATCTATCTTAACATTACCAAGGCTGAATTTCTGATCTTCATGTCCAAAACTACCTCATGCGTCTTCTTCCCATTTCTGTTCATAGCAACTCTATCCCTTCCGTCAGGACAGCAATCTCAGAGTAAACCCTCCTCACTGCCTCCACTGCCAGAACTCTGGTTCTAAGCCTCCACCATCAGTGCCTGAAGTAGTGTCATAGTCTCCTGACTTGTCCCCTTTCTTCTCATCCTGTCCCATGCCCCTCCAGAATGCATGCCCAACATGACCCATGCCCTCACTTCCCCCAGTCTCTGTACAAGTGTCACTTTCACAGTAAGTAAAGTCAATTTAACCTGAAGCTCCTTCCTCCACTCCTGATCTTATTTCCGTGTTTATTTTTCTCCTGAAGTGTTGAGATTTGATATTCGTGTGTTTACCATTGCCATCCCTCTTTAGAATACAGGGCGCATGAGGTAGATATTTCTGTTGTTTGTTTGCCCTGCTATTTCTCTATCCCCTAAGTCATTACCTGGACATCAGAAGTGTTCAAGAAATCCCTGTTTAGTGAATTCATTTATTTCACTCTCACAATAATGATATTAAAATATACTTAAGCAGCCTCATGGGTGCCCTCAAATTTCCTCACTCCCTTCCACACTTCCATATGGACCATCCCCCCAGGCTGACATCAAAGCCATTCTCCCACAAGACACAACACAGATTTCATCTCCACCATGAAGCCTTTTCTCATTTCTCCTCCTTTCTGTTTTCACACACTTTTCACTAGGCTTCTCTAGCTGGTCCTATGTTTATTTTTATATATGTCTCATCTTTCCAACAAAACTGTCATTTACTTTAGAGCAAATCAAGCCAAGCATTTCCGTCATCCTACACCACACTCAGTGGAGCCTTTTTATTATTATTATGGGAAATTTCAAATATACACTAAATAGGAGAAATTGAGTAATGAATCTACATACCCATCACCCATCTTCAACTCAATCAATGTTTTGCCAAATTTATTTCACATACTTCCCAACCCTGCACACATTGCTAGTTATTTCCTGAGGTATATTTTAATGATATAAATCTCACTTACTTTAGCTGAGTTTTCATAGATTAACAAATCACATATCACCATAATCCAATATTAGAACATTTCCATCAGCCCAACTAGTTTGACAGCACCAGTTTGCAGTCAATTCATGTCCCACATCCAGCTCCAGGCAACCACTAACTCATTTCTGTTCCTGTAAATTTGACTTTTAAGGATATTTAATATAAACTGAATCATCATTGTGTAGTTTTTTGTGTCTGGCATTTTGCAAACCATGTTTTTGAGATTCACCCATGTTGCAGCATTTATCAATATTTAGCTCCTCTCCTTTGAGGAGTAGTTTTTCACTGTAGGAATGGACCGCATCTTGTTATTTTTCTCATCGGTTGATGGGCATTTTGATTTTTTTTCCAGTTTTGGCTCAACTGAAAAGTAAACACCCCAGCGAGAATATCCCAAATGCAGGGACTTGGGAAACTGTGCAAGATGCCTTGCTAAGTGAACAGAGCCATGGGAACAACTCTATCATAAAATACTGAGGTGGCTTATTTCTTAATGACATATAGAGAAATTCCTGAAGGTACATTGAGAATTTATGGAATAGTGCCCAAGTAAATGTTTACAGAAGATACAGATATCTGTAGGGTAGAGGAGAGTTAAATGTTCATTTTACATCTTTCTAGACTATACAACTTTTGTTAATTAAAATATTATTTAAAAAATGTCCCCTGGCACCCCACTCGCCTGGCATACCCTGTCTCCCACAGGACCCCATGGTGGCAAGGAGTGCAACTAGAAACACTGGTGTATTAGGTGTGGACTGCATGTGCCACAAAACTAAGTATGCAAAATTATTACTTTCTTCAACTTGAATGAACACCATTTAATTTTTATTTTGATTTTTTATCCATGCTTGAAATAGATTTTTAAAAATCTGGTCAAATTAATCTACAAATGCTGGATTCCACAGGCATTTCAAGTTTAAATGCCACATTCTGCAGTTGCCACCTCTCCCCTGCCCTCCATCCTAAGTTCCACAACTACAATGAGGGAACTTGGTGCAGGCAGGGGGTCCTCCCACTGCTGGATGGGCCCCGCCATGGCGTGCCCACTGTTCACAGGCCCATGTAGCACTTGGCAGAATTAGCCTCACAGGAACCCCTCACAAAGTCAGGTCACATCAGGGCTTGGCCCTTCTCAGTTGCTGAGGTCACTCTGAGGCCTCTGTGAGGCTGACACAAGCTTCCTCTCCTGGCCCCTCTTCCTGAATGTCCCCTCACTGGCGCTGTCATCTGGGAGGGCTGGGGAGTTTTAAACATCTGCACAGCTGAATATAAACTCCGTAGGCTCAGTGCAAGATCAAAATGTTGGATCCCTTGTACAAGAAACCAGGGGGGTGTGCAGTTAAAAATAATAGAAAGCACTTTCTTTTAAATTAATTATTACATATTAAGTGTAATAAAAGTGATAATGATGCATGAATAAAAACATAAAGTTATTCTTTACCAAGCAATAACCTTCCAAAGTCATACTTTATGTTATACAAAAAATAATATTATTCTCACGATTCCTTCCAGAGGAATTGATAAAATTCACACGATGAAATGCCTAGAAGGACATTAACACAAGGACATATGAAGTAGTAAATTTGCAGTGATTTGTACAGCTGAGACTAACTGAGCATTAGATGAAGAAGGAATGATCTTGGTGGTGGTCACTAAGGGGACTGCCTTATAATCATTTATTAAGTTCTCTCATATTTTGGTGCTTCTATATGTATTTATTTTACCTCATATAAAATATTTTTAAGCATTTGCAATATATAAATATCAATTTATGTAAAAACCCCCAACAGGACTCTCTCTTTGACCTGGTCAATGCCGGGATTCCACTCAATGGGAATTGTCCTCTTGGTGACTTTAGAAAACTGATGGGAAATCATCATTAGCCAAAGATCCCGAAGCAGGTGTGGAACACACCAGTGAAAAAAGCATGGGCTTTTCCAGGATGATTTACCATTTATTGGTTTTCAATTGCAAATTTCTTAATCCCAGGAAGAAAATTTGTGCTGAGGACAAGTCCCTACCGCACAGTTTGTCAGCTGATGCTCTTATTTGTGAATGTCCTCTTGAATC
>NC_060281.1:89359021-89370025 GCF_021613505.1 Equus quagga | reverse complement strand
GAAATATAAGCACTTTGATTTTTGCTATGCTCTGTGACCAATCCTTACCATTTACTGGTCTCCTCACTAACGTATGAGTTGAATAAAATATTTTACACCGGCTCATTCTATACTTGTATGAGAGTCAGGTGTCTACCTTTTTGATTCAGGGTCACTCTGATCCCAGTGCCCGAACATAGAAGTGGTAGGTGACTGGGATAGAGCAGCTGTGACCTGGACCCCATGAGGTGGAGAATCTCAGCAATGACCCCTCACTGACCTCGTGGAGCCTGTCCTTGGGGATGGGGGTAGAAGGGGCCAGGAATGGAGCATGCATCCAGAGATTCATGAGCTGACCCTCTGGGACTGGTCCTCACCTGAGGGACAGGGTGGATGGTGGAGAGGAGCGCATGTGATGATTGGCACCAGCCACTACTGTGGTTTCTTGAACCTTAATCATCCTCTCACTCCCTCTAGAGAGAGGGTGTCCTCATGAGGGATTTTTGCTTCTTTCTACTTCTCCTGAGAATATTGAATTTCAGATTGATGCCTCACTGATGGAAGTGGGTGTGATTTTACCTGAGCTCGATCCTTTGCAGACCATTAGAAAGGTCTGGGAGCCAGAAGCAGAGTTCTGTGAGACAGGAACCTGTGGCCTGTGTCCCCGGTTCAGCTCCCAGTGTCCACAGTGCTAGGATCAACATGAACTAATGATGAGGATGGAGGGCAGAGTGATGCGCTTGGTGGGGACCACTTAGGCAAACATTTTGCCTTTTCTTGCCCTCTCTAGATCCCTAATTTCCTAACCATGTGCTGAGCATGTGAAAACCCCCACTGCAGCTCCAGAAATAGGCCTTTAATTTCCCAAACCGATCAGAAAATCCCCTCCTGGGATGCCATGACAGAATCAGGGGAAATGGTCTAAGTGCTCTGGTCTGGACCTCATGACAACCAGGATTCCTGTTCAATGGATCAGGGAGGGAAGTCTCTCTCATTCAAGAGGATTTGTTGTGTGGATGCGATACCTAGGACTGCAGGGACATTTTTGATCCATGTGATCAATCAGCCTGTGGACACAAGAGATAATGGAGAGAGAACATCTCAAGTGAATCTCAGAGAAGAAGGAGTGAAGCTTATTGAGATTCCACACTTGACAACTAAAGAGAAAACTTTCCCGTGTCACCACTGAACAAGGCAGGAAGGCTGTTGTCAACATTTCCATCACAGGGATGAGCTAAGGACCTCAACCCCACATCATTGTCCATGAACCTTCAGCCAGGAGGTAAAGCTCACTCAGGTCCCATCCTCTTTCCAAGAACCAGACTCCAAACGTCTTCCCCACATCCCATTCTTTACCTCTTGCCTCCAAAAATCACACAGTAGCTGATGATCTTTCTTCACCTCTCCTGATCTACTCTTCATCCAGGATGCCAGTCTAATCTTTGTAGCAAATCCACAACCCCTGAAAGGTCTCTGCCTTCACTCTCACCACCTACCCACTCATCTTCTTTGCAGCATCAGGACTTCATAAACTTAATCGGATTTCATATATTCCATGTCAAATCCTCTAATGCTTCCTATTCCCCATCTAGCCCAGCCAATTGTTGGTGTTTCCTAAATGGCGTGGATGGATGTACCCATGAACATTCGGCTACCCTGCATCAAACACAGCTAGACTATGTGTCTCTGGTTTTTCCCTAACCCATCATGGACTCTGGCCTCATGGCAGCCTGACCTTGACATTGAGGAATATCTGATGAATGTGAGATGATCACATAATTTGTTGCTGCCAAGGATGGGCTTTGGGAGCATAAACTGAGAAGATGGGGCTACAAGCTGTACACCATCTTCCCTAGACTGGGTATGAGAACCTAGTTTTAGGCCAAACAAACAAACTAAGGTATCAAAAAGCCACACTTCAATGAGAAAACTCAATGCCCAAGTCTGCAAGAGCCAGCAGAGCATTCTCTGTGCCTGCCTTGCCCAGAACACTGCCCTCTCAGGACCTGTCCAACAGCACCTCTGCTGGTCTCAGATCCAGGGGCCAGTGCCTCTGACTCCACTCAACTCTCCTGGAGGATGTCCTGATTTTGCTCACAGATCATTGTGATGTCACTACCCAGAATAGCAAAACAAGTAGGTCGTTTCATGGGATTTGAGTCTGAGACATTAATTGCCTGTAGATAACCAATGACCTCCGGATGGATAAATACGGGATGCATCGCACAGTCCTCACGGCGCCAGATATTTCAGGTTTACCCAACATTTTACTTTGCTTCTGCCATATGTCTGGAGCATCTTAAACCAAGTTCAAGGCCTAAGACTCTACAGTGTACTCTGTTGGTTCATACTGGTGAGAAATCTGTCTGGGATACCCTGACAGGCTGATTTATGTTGTTGTTGTCACCGTTATTGTTGCTGTTGTTGTTGTGAGGGACTCCTGTTAGACCCCCCAACCCCACTGCACAAGTGCTGGTCATGCCTTCTCTAGTGGCCACTGGAACACGGTGCTGTTGGAGAAAGGCGCCCTCCCTCCTGCTGATCACTCTGGGCTCATTTGCCCTTAATGACTGTTCTGGAGATTTATTCTTTCTTCTTTTGAATCTGTGATATATTTATGGTAGTTTTTCCCATTTTAGTCAAGTTTTGTCAATGTTTTTAGTCTGAAGATTGATAAGTAAACCATTACTATGTGCATCTCTCTTTTTTGAGGTCCGTCCTCCCTCCTTGACTTAGTGGCATCCAAGATCTGTTACACAACTCACACTGGGCCCTGACCAGGTTTACTTGGTAGCTGCTCCATATGCTGATGTGATTAATGAACAGGGCTATCTGTAAATTGTTTTGTAATATCAGGGCTCTCTGTGATAAGGAGGGTTGGGTTATAGGCTCTAGATCCCAATGACCTGAGATGCTTTCAAACATCTCCCCCTCCAAAATAAAATAAACACACAAAAAATCTGTAGCTGTAAAACCGGTAAGATTTGTGGGATTAAACTGGGGAAAGTGAGGAGGTGATGGGTGTGAGAACTCAGGGCATGATCAGCAAAGCCTGGGCCAGGCTCATGGGACATGCAGGGGACTGAGCAGAGGAGGACCTGGGTCTCCTGGCTCTCGCTGGCTGACTTCTCTTCTCCATGCATGCATGAGGCAGGGAGGTGCTTGTATAGGTTCTGGTGATAAAATGATTTGCTTGCATTGGAAAACCAGTAATAAAATGGCTTTTTTTTTTTTTTTTTTTTTGCATCCATACAGGTGGACTGACTAAAAAGCATCAGTCCCTCTGGTTTTAGTAGCACAAGTGACAGCAGAAGCCAAAACCTGGGCTGGTGTTGCCTCCAGGCAGGGACACAGGAGAGTTAGCTCAGACTGGGGAGTGGATCTCACTCCCCACGGACTAGGATTGGCATCGAGGTTGCATGCAGCTGTTTGACAGTGACAATCAGCCTCATCCTCTGGCTGGAGCCTGCAGTAGTCAAGGAGGTTATCTTTACAGACCTGGATCTGGAGATTGGTCTGGAACCCCTGCTGTCCTAGGACACACACTTAGGGGCTCTTTCTGGGAATCCTTGATGCTGATTTCCATTGTAACCTATGTTTCTGTTGATTCCCTTAAAGGAGATGGTTTGGGTCCTTCTAAAGAGCTTCCTGGGTTGGACTGACTTCATGCACATATCGGGGAGTTTCTGCTCCCTCATATTCCACTGTCCTTCTCTTACACTTTGTCTAATTGGAAAGGTCCACTGAGATACAAGAGGAGAGAAGAACTCAAGTGTGTACCTGTAGGCTCCAGATCACACACCGGAGGGAGTCCCATGTGCCCTGAGGGGGATCGGTGGTAGGAAAGTCACAACTGTGGGACATACTTCACCCAGCTTCCATGCTGCAGGCTCACCATTTTAGTCTCCCCTTCTTGCTGACATCACAACTGTAGGTCCAGGCACCCAGCAAGCGTGTCAGGCCAGCTCTGTGCCTGGAATTCCTCCTGGGATGTTTCTCACAACATCTTACATCTTAATGTTTTGTGCTTGAACACAGTGAGCCTCAGCCAGATCTGAGCACAAGAGCCTGGGAGGGAGGGAAGGTCTCCGCTCTGACCCCTCACAGAGCAGAGTCCCTGCTGTGGAGGACTGTGTATCTGCTGGATGGACCCTGGGTTCCCTGCAAGAAGAAATCTAGCAAAGGCTAATTTCCCATCTTTCAAGACAAACAGCCCAGCTACAAAGGCTCGCATTTTATCACACATGGGTCACCAGGCAAAGATTCAGTGTCATCATGAGATTTGAATTTTGTTTGGTTTAGTTTTCATTTTGGTGTTTGTTTACCTGAGATTGCAGGTATATTGACTGGAAAATTGGGAAGACAGCCGATGTGAACCAGAAACTACTTCCAGGCACAGCTACTGCGTCTACAAGTGACTGTAAAATTGCAGAAGCGTCTATTCCAAGTGCCTGAGTGGGCTGAGGTATTTGTCCCAATTTCCCATCTGCCTGTGTCACTGTGAGAAGCCCTATTGTGCACAATCACACAGGAATAATCAGCCTCATCCTCTGGCTGCTGCCCAGAGATGAGCAGAATCCTTGCATTGGCCGAGGCATCTTTGGATCCAGAGAAGCAGCTGGGGACCTGGAACCCTGGTGCTTCTCTGAATCCGTGTGGTAGTAGAGGAGATGCTGGGAAGGGGACTGTGCATTCTGCTGGTACCCACGCTGCTTTGAGTGAAAATCCTCCCTGAGCAGCTGTGTAGGGACCACAGGGCAGTCCCACATCGCCCCCTGCTGGTCATATGTGGAAAAATGAAAAATGCCGAAAATGCAAGAGATAATGTCTGTGAAAAAGGCAAGTCCCACATCAGTGAGGACACAGGTCGCCCAACTGCCCTGGAGCCCACTGAGTGGTTGAACATCTGTCTGACCCAACACCTGCCTCTCCTAAGTCTGAGGACACTCCATTGCTGCCCTGCTGGTGACTGCCCATCCTGCAGCCGCTGTGACATCCCTAAGCACACCACGCAGAGTGTTCGATTTTAAAGCAGTCTTTCCCAATGTTACTCCCAAGAGAGTGGAATGAGAAAGGCCTTCTAGGATTACATGGGGACAGTGATGCTCTCACACTTGGACTTCTATTTTCATGAAAAACTATAATTATTTTCAAACTGTCAGTCTCTGTCCATTCCACCCTAGAGCTCCAACCTTGCCTGCTGTGGCAGACACTGACCTCGGTGTGTGAGAGGACAGTGAAAGGGTGCAACAGGAACACACCTATGCTGACACGGCCCTGTGTGCATGTGGGGTGTGCACATGTCTCTGTGTGCATGTGGGGTGTGCAGATGGCACATTGTGCATGTGGGGTGTGCCCTGGGATATTGGGACAAAGGAGCCTGGACGAAGCTGTGGTATGTAAGCTGGGATCTGTGGGATGAGTCAAGCGATCACCCTGGGAGAGACTGGAAGAGCCTTCAAATCAGAGGTCAGGTCATGTACCGAGGTCAGGAAAAGAGGGGAGGCTGGTTGCTGGTGACGTTGGTGGATGGCCACTTGAGGTCGGAGAGATGGACCCTCTAAGCAGGTGAACCCAGCACCTCCAAATGGAATAGAAAAGAAAAATCTCGAAAAATTAATATTCTCTTACTTAAACCTTGAAATCCTTTATTACACATTTTTAATGTGTATGAATGTGCATATTCATAGAGCCACAAATGCATTCACAATGATGTTGCCCATACATTTGTTAATCATGCAGATGAAGAAATTTTCACTTATTGTATTATTTTTAATACTCCTGAATAGGCCACCCAATTGTCAGCTGGAACCCCGCCCCTGTCCTTTCCTGGGCAGTGAATGCTGCTCTGGGAGGTCCCCATGCGCTGGGTGAGCCTGGGGAGCTCAGGGTTTGTGTCTCCTTCCCCACTGGCCTGGGGCCCCACGTGCGCACTGAGGCTGCTGTCCCACACGAAGCAGTAATAATCAGCCTCGTTCCAGGCTGGAGCCCAGAGATGCTCAGGGGGCCACACTGCCTCACCTGGAGCCAGAGAATCTCTCGGAGACACCAGAGGCCCAGATGTTATTCCTGCTGGTCAGGAGTGTGGGGACATGGCCTTGGGGTTGCTGCAGCCACGCTGCCCCCTCATGGCCGACATTTTTGCTCTTTCCAGTGCAGGTGAGTGTGGCCGTCTGTCCTGGGGACTTGGCCACTGAGGGTGGCTGAGTCAGCCCTGCCTGGGCCACAGACACTGTAGGGCACAGAGAGGAGTGTGAGGGCAGGATCCCAGCTCACTGTGAAGGAGGGTGGGGGCATGGGGCAGAGCTGGGGGTGGATCTCCATCCCGAGGGTGAGTCACTCTCACCTGTGTGGGGAGTGAGGCGGTGAGGAGGAGAGGAGCCCAGGGCACGGGAGACACCCAGACTCTGAGCCCTAGAGCTGTGCTGTGGAGACGGAGCTGCCCTAAGTCTCTCTGGATCTCCTGAAACTTCCATCGGGGGTGGAGTGGATACACTCAAATCGGCCCTTGCTCTCTGTCTGCCCCTGGCCTCCCTGCCCTGGTCCTCACAGGGAGATGGAGGTAGAGGAGGGATGAGCTGACCCAGGGGGTGGAGGCCCTGGCTCTTGATGACCCTGGGTCCTGGAGGTCAGCACAGCCCAGTGAGCGCACTGATGGCTGAACCCCTGGAGCCCTGGGTGGCTTCCCAGCTGGGAGGGGCCATCTCAGGATTGTCCCACACTGTCCCACATGCCCTCAGAACCCACCCCACCCGGCCTCTCTGACACACCTGGGCCCTCCGGTTAGAGGAGGACTGTTGTCCCGATGCTCTTCATGAAGCTGCTCCTGGTGTCAGAGAGGGACCTGGGCAGCTGGGATTCTAGACACCAGGGGTGTGAGTTGAGGGATGTCCCCGTCACTACAAAGAGGCCACAGCAGCTTGCCTTTCAGCTGCATCAGCAGAGTATGCACAGAATTTTATTAGATCATCGATTATAAGTCCAAAAATTGAGAATATTTTCTCTTTCAGTTTTTCATGAGAATTAGTCCCCAACAATTTAATACACTTATTTTCCTAACACTGTCGTCACCAGGAGCGTGGGATTCGTGTGAGATCCGTGTTGGCTTCAGCACAGTCTCTAGGTCCTTCTTGTTTCTGACATGACTGGAGTCAGCCTCCCTCTGTCCCCATCACTGTCTCTCTGGAGAGACCAGGTGCCCTGGAAAAGGAGCTCCTGCCTGTGTGGACATGAGCAGGCAGAGGGTGCATCGATGGGAATGGCTCACTCTACAGGGCATCAGAGGAACGGACATGCTCAGATCGACAGACCCATGTAGGGGGCTCAGACCCTCAGATGCTGGTGACAGAGGTGACGTCAATCACAGAGGAGTGAAGGTGTGATCAGGGGCCCCAAGAGGGTGGTTTATGTCTCACTTCCTCGTGGGCACACAGCACTGAGTACACTGAGGTCTCTGTCATATGTGTGACAGTGACAATCATCTCGTCCTCAGGCTGGAGCCCACAGATGGTCAAAGAGACCACGTTGCCTGACTTGGAGACAGAGAATCATCTGGAATCTCTCAGGGCCTGGTACTTCCAAGAGTCAGAGTTTTGGGGCAGCACCACCGACAGCTGGAACCAACAGACACTATGGGATCCAATGTTGCTGTTCCCGGAGCAGGAGATAGTGACCTCCTGGTCCAGGGTCCCTGACACCGAGGATGGCTGGGTCAGCAAAGGCCGTGCCCAGGACTCTGAAATGAGGGACACAGAGTCACAGAGGTGGAGAGTCAGGGCCCTTCCCACACCCCAGGCTGGACACCAAGGGGAAGGAAAGGTCCCTGTATCCTCCTAGGGACCCGACCTGACCCCAGAGTCCAGTCACCTGTGAGTGAGTGAGGAGGGTGAGGAGAGGGGTCTGGACCATGATGGAGACGCCCCAGAGCTCTCTCTCCCTCCCCCAGCCGACACAGGGCTGCCCAATTATCTATCCCTCATCCCTTCCCTCACTCTGATGGGAGCAAGAGCCCTTCATCCAAATTGTTTCCCCTTCTCCTCCCCTCACCTCTCCCAGCCTGTCTGTGAACCAAGATTCAATCCCCTTTGCCTTGGAGTTTATCATTGGATGACATGAGCTGGTAACTTACGATATGGGCTCTTCTGGGACCTTGGGAGGAAGGATCTGCTGGGGCCCAGGGTCACTGAGCAGAGGGCACCAGCTAAGCAGCCAGGTGCTTGGGTCACAGCTCTATCTCATCACATGTGGTTCAGACACATGCCCACCGCGCCCCCTGCTGGCCCTGGTGCGCTTTGCACCATGTCAGAATACACTGTCAGCATCCCGCCTGTGGGAGGGCAGGGTCTCCCTAAGCATTGCCTTCTCCACCGTCCCCTCCTCACAAAGGGGTGGGACCCTCACCCAGGCCTTCACTGGGCTGCAACCTCCTCCCCACACTGACCCCTCAGTTTCATAGAGAGGCCTCCTCACATGGGGGGCTCACTGATGCCCCTTCAGTTGTTACACAGTGGAGCGCAGGGCCCTGAGAACTGGCCCCAGAGGGACAATTCCTGCTGCTTTCTCACAGCAGAAGGACAAAGGCCCTGAGACCAGCCACGTCTCACTGTTTGGGAAGGTGGAGGCGCTCCCCCTCTCTCTGACCCCACTTTCCACTGAGGCAGGTGCAGGCCCCTGGACCCTCCCCCTTCATGCCTCTCATGTCCCCCCTGGTGGGGATGGGGGTCCATCAACAGGAACAAGGCAGGGAGGTATTGAGAAGAGGCTGTTCTTCATCCTCAGACAGAGGTCGGCTGCTCTGGGACCCACCTCTCAGCACAGCTGTCCAGGATGACGCTGGGGTTGCAGCCCTGGGACCTAAGGGGATGGGGCTCCACGAAGAGGGCAGCGTCCCCAGGGTGAAACCGAGACCCTTGTAGGAGGGAGAGACTGAGGAGTGAAGGGGGCTTAAGGATTGAGACCCCAGGAGACAAGGAAAGCAGACTTTGAGTGACTGAGCCATGGCTGAGTGACAGGAGAAAGGAGGTTTCACACCATCCTCTGGCCCACAGGGACCCTCACATCAGAAGATGACAATGACCACACATTAGAGCGGATGGAGCTGAGGTGATGGGCTATTTTGAGCAGGGGTCATGCTAGAGGTCCGGGGACCTGCACAGCTGCCTCTATTTATCCCCACCAGGCACCTTCTTAAGGAAACATTCAGAAAGGTGTATTTTGCCTACTCTTTTCCTTTTATTTCTTTCTCTCTCCCTTCCACACACACACACACACACAAATATAGGTAGAAATGTGCCGTGAATCAGCCATGATGGGCATTTGTACTGAAGAATTTCATACCATGAAAGAGACCAACTTTGCTTTAAACTTGGCTACTCTCTCACTTTTGTCCTAAAATTTTTACCTGTTCTGTGTATTTTGTGTATCATCACTTCTCTTCCTATGTATAGTTTTCATGAAAAAATAATAAACGTGTGTGATTGAGCATCAATTTATTAACTAGAACACAGCTTTAATCGTACTCTTTTTTGTATCTAAAATACTCCATTTACAAAATAATTATGTAATTTTTTACCCAACCTGTTCACTGTAACAGAACTGTACTACTGAAAATATTGTGATATTTCTTTACTAATTTCTCAGTGAATAATTTAGCCTTTCACAGTGACAATGAACACAAATTTCTCAGTGAATTCATAAAGATAGGAAGTTCACTAAATACATAGTCTCCGTTGCATAGAGAGAAAAAGTAGGTAATATATAGAGATGACTAGAGAAGAATTTACATAATTTGATAACTCAGATAAATATGGCTTTTCAAATGGAATTTCCAATGATTCTATTTTCCAAATGTGTGGAGGTATAATTAACAAGTAAATATTGTATTATATTGAAGGTGTGAAATGTGGTGATTTAATACATATATACACACACGTTTTCAAATGATTACCACAATAAATTAATTAACACATCCATCACCTTTTTGTATTTGGTGAGAATACTTAAGATCTACTCTCTTAACAAGTTTAAAGTGTTCAACAATGTATTATAAACTATAGTCACCATGCTACATATTAGAGCCTCAGAAATTATTCATCTTTTTTTTTTGAGGAAGATTATCCCTGAGCTAACATCTGCCACCAATCCTCCTCTTTTTGCAGAGGAAGACTGGCCCTGAGCTAACATCCGTGCCCATCTTCCTCTACTTTATAAGGAGAAGGCCTGCCATAGCATGGCTTGACAAGTGATGCGTAGGTCCATGCCTGGGATCCAAAACAGCAAACCCTGGGACACTGAAGCGGAGTCCACGAATTTAACTACTGTGCCACTGGGCCAGCCCCAGCAATTATTCATATTAATACGGAAAATGTATACCATTTGCTACTTTTCATTTAAATAGGAACAAATTTTATGTTCTTTGTCCTAGAAATGTCAGGTGACATCTCAGAAATGGTAGAAATGGGTGGGTTGGTATTTCAATAAAAAAAATGTACTGTATTTATTTCCATCATGTCAGCTTTTAGGCCTCTCACTCTGAAATTTTCACTCTCCACTATAGTTGGGGTGCAGGTCTTTTTCCTACATATAGCTCGTTTCCAGAAACAGAGAACAATTATTGTGACACTCTCTTCAATTTTTCAAACAAACTATTTACTCTTCAATGATGCACTACAAGATATAAAAACACACTTATATAGAGAACACCAGGTGGGCGCCACAGTGTGGGGCATATGTTCACTCTGAAAATCCTATGATGACTCATCTCAGTGGTTCTGCGCTGATTGACACCTTGTCCTCCATTTTGTCACTCTGTCAGTGGGGAGGTCAGATTTGATGGCAGGTGAAAAGTTCTTAGCTTTATACCAAGAGTCCTCCAAGATGGGAAACCAGCACTGCTGCTCTAGAAGTATGTTCACAAGGATTCTGTGAATGTGGTTACAGCAAATGGGCTATCTAACTCTTCTCAGAATATTTGACACTGCTTTTCATGTCCCCTTCTCCAATACATTATGCAGAGTTATAAATGCG
>NC_060281.1:89340787-89358921 GCF_021613505.1 Equus quagga | reverse complement strand
TAGGAATATCGGAAAGGCCAGGGAGCCAAGCTGTGGCTTTATGATACGGGAACAGTCTGGCCTGTGTCCCCTTCCCAGATCCGAGTGTCCACAGTACATGCCCCAACCTGAACTGACGATGAGGGTGCAGGGAAGAGTGAGGAAATGTTAGAGACCTATTTGGTAAAACTTCTATCATTTTCTTCTCCTATTTGGACTCCAAGTCTCCCAGACATGCAGTTGGCCTAGGATTGACCACACGTGCTCCTGGATAGCCCTTGTGTTACCTAAACCAGTCAGACAATCCCCTCCCTGCTCACCATGGTGGAGCTGGGTGATGGTGTAAGTGAGCTCGTCCAGCCCTCCTGAAAGCTGAGTTCCTGATCAGTGGAACAGGGAGGGCAAGTCTCTCTCCTTATGGACTGATTGTTGTGTGGATATGATGCCTGGGACTGCAGAGGCAAGTTTGGTCCATGTGGGAAAACAGCCTGGAGACTCTCTATATACTCATGGAGGACGTAGAGACAATCACAGAGAATCCAGCAGCGTTCATCAGCCCTGCTTACAGTTGGTCCTTGTGAAATTTTGCCATTTGTCTTCCTGATACCACAATCCAAACTTTGTAGCCCACCCTGAATTTCTGGTTCTAAACAGACTGAAGTATCCCTCTGTCCCTCCTTCCTCGGAGAGAATTCTCCAGACCAAAGAATGTTAAGCAGCCAGGTTGAAAGCCCCTGCAAGATGAGGTTCTCTCCTACGTGACGGGGGTCTCTGTGCCTGGCTCAGGGCCACTTTAAACTCACTTTAGCTCATATGTGTTTAACAATTGAAGGGACTGATTGAACTTCTGGAAAATCATATCTTCTGAATGAACGTATTAACCTAGTGATAGCATGACATACATATCTTAGAAAAATCCTCTCACCATTTTCATTTGGTTCTAATGTAAAGCATTGCCTAAGTCCTTCCTCCCTCCTCATCCCTGCAGTGAAGGGCTGTCTTTCTCTAGGTGCATCCATCACATTTTGATTTCTAATAGAGTTTTCTATATTTCTCCTACTAGACTGTGTTCATCCTGGGACCTAATGAGCCCATCCTAACACCTGCTTCCCAGCACATCCTTCCCCGTCCCCCAGTGGATGACTGGGATCAGGATGTGTGGACATGTCTGCCTTGACCCTGCCCAGTGGGAGAGCAGACCCCCTGCTCTGAGGCCTGGGGTTGCATCTGCAAATGAGTCGTCTCAGGGTCATCAGCCTGTCCATTCCTCTTGGCTCATTTTTCTCATCAACAGAATGACAGATGTAGCCAATTAGGGGTTATCTATTCATGATACATAAAAGAACTTTCTGGAAGCATGTAAACACAAACCTATTACAGAATCCCACTTATTGAGTTTAAAATTAAGTAATCTGGTGGAAATTGTGGTTTTCATCTTTTCCAAAGTGGAAGATTTCTAATATGGGGGCAGCATTGCGAAGGAGGGGACTGAGTTCATCCTTCACATTCTATTCCTCCAACAACATGATAAAGTTTAACAGGCACAGGTGTAGTTTACATCAAATGTGAGATGAAAGTAAACCGAGACGTGCATTCCTAGGACTTCTTGTGAACAGTCCCATTTGTCAGGAGCTGATCATGTCTCCTGAAAATATAAGGTTTAAATAATCCTGTCATAAATATATGGGGTCATCATGTTGTCTCAAGTAATCGACTCACTTACGTCCCGCACTGTTCCCAAGAGCCCAGCCTCGGTTCCTCTCTTTCCCATTTTCATTCTTCAGTCCCTCCTACCTTCAAGACATGGGGACCCTGACCTTTCTTCTCCATCCCACCTGCTCCTCCCCTCCTCCAGGGCTCCTAGTCTGACATCGTATCATCCACACCCCCACCTGGTCCCTGCCTTCACTCTCCCCTCCTCCTAGTTCACCTTCTATGCAGCACCTGGATTAAATACACTTAAATCACATTCTGCTGTTTCCTTGTTCACCCCCACAATTCTCCCATCTCCACCAACCGCCATGCCTCTCCCCACTCTCCCAGGACATCTTTCTTTCAAAGCATGTTTTGTTTGTTTGTTCTCTCTCTTCCCCTGAGAGTGTCAGCTTCCTGAGCATGGGGACTTTCCCATATTTTCCACCTACTATCCTAAGCTCCTAACCAAAGTCTGACACATAATAGGTGTTCAATAAATTGTGTGGATGCACATCATCTGGACAGTTATCCTGAGTCAAACATAGCTGGACTCTGTGTCCTTGGTTCTTTTCTGACCCCTTGATATGGACTGAACTCTGTCCTTCAAAATCCTATGTTGAGACTCTAACCCCCAGTGTGACTGTCTTTGGATATAAGGCATTAAAGGAGGTAATTAAGGTAAAAGAGTTCATGGGGGGTTCTCCTAAGCAAGTAGGGCTGGTGTCTTTCTAAAAAGAGGAAGAGAAACCAGGGGTAAGTACACAGAGAAAAAGCCATGTGAGGAGACAGTAAGAATGTACACATCTGTGGGCCAAGGAGGGTGGCCTCAGGAAAAAACAAACCTGCCAGCACCTTGATCTTGGACTTCCAGCCCGTAGAACTGTGAGAAAATACCTTTCTTTGGGTTAAGCCAACTCATCTGTGTTTTTTCGCTGTGGCAGCCCTGCCGGACTAACACACTGCATGGATGCTGTGGCCAGCGCCGCCTGCCTCCACATCCAGGAATGTCTGCTCGATTTGAGAAAATCAATAATGTGTTCAAACCAGACACAGGCAGTGGGGGAAGAATGGGAGAGGACGAGGACACAGTCTCTAAACAAAGCATCCTGGATTGAGTCATAGAAAGTTTGGGGCCAAAGAAACCAAGGAAGCAGCTGACATGGCCAAGGAGTGGGGGCTGCACAGGGAAGCCCCATGGCTGGGGGGGAAGCAGGTTTCTGTCTCACTTCCCCACAGGCCTGGAGCACTGTGTGAGCACTCAGGCTGTCATCATAGCACTCACAGTAATAATCAGCGTCGTCCTCAGACTTGAGCCCAGTGATGGTCAGGGTGGCCGAGTTGCCAGACTTGGAGCCAGAGAATCCTTCTGGGACCCCAGATGGCTGTTTGCTGTTATCATAGATGATGAGTTTGGGGGCCATTCCCGGGAGCTGTTGGTACCAGTGCACATCATAATCACTGATGTCGGAGCTGCTTCCAGTGCAGGAGATGGTGACCCTCTGGCCCAGATTCCCAGACACTGAGGCCTGCTGAGTCAGCACAGACTGGGCCCAGGATCCTAGAAGAGGGAAAGACACAGAGATGGTGATGCTGGGGTCTAGAAACAAGATGAGAAAGCAGGGTGACATGTATCTTCCCAGGGCCCCTTGTCCCCATTACTAGTCACCTGTGCAGAGAACAATGAGGGTGAGGAGAGGGGTCCAGGCCATGGTGGAGGTCATCACCGATTCCCACCGTCTGTGGCCCCACAACTGAAGCAGAGCTTCTCCCAGATCTCTCCCTTCCCCTCTTCATACTCTAACAGAGGGAGGGCCCACACATGCACATCAGACCCTCCCAGCTTTCTGATCTCTCACTGGGCCTTGGTTCAGGTCTCACTGCCTAACGATGGCCAGGGAGTGGGGAGTTCACAGCTGTGATCCCTGAACAGAGGGCACCAGGCAGTGCCAGGGGGCTGGTCCCAGCTGTGATGAGCCACAAAAACCTCAGGAACGAGCACTGAGCACCCCCCGGTGTCCAGGCCATGATTCATCAGGTGTGACACAGTGACTAAAGCCAATTAGAAACAGCTCTAGTCCTCACTGCTCTGTCCACTCTCCCCTTGCCTTAGGGTCAGGCCAGGTGGCCCCTCATGTTGCCTCCCCACCACCCAAAGGCAGTCTTTATGCTCTGCTCAGCCTCCTCAGGGGTGAGCATGTTCGTGTGGCCATTGGCTGTTCAGCGGTCAGGACTGAGGGGGTGTCTCTTATCAAACTCCTCTTAGATCAGGATCAAGAACAGAGCAGTGACCGGCCCCATGGAGGCAGGTCCCCTTCTGTGCAGGACCCAGATTCTTTCCTCGTATGTGATCCCTCTCTTGTTAGAGATTAAGCAGTGCATCTCCAACACTCAAAAACTTTGCTCCAAAGCTTCTATTCCTGCCGAAATATAAGGACTTTGATTTTTGCTATGCTCTGTGACCAATCCTTACCATTTACTGGTCTCCTCACTAATGTATGAGTTGAATAAAATATTTTACACTGGTTCATTCTATACTTGTATGAGAGTCAGGTGTTTACCTTTTTGATTCAGGGTCACTCTGATCCCAACGCCCGAACATAGAAGTGGTAGGTGACTGGGATAGAGCACCTGTGACCTGGACCCCATGAGGTGGAGAATCTCAGCAATGACCCCTCACTGACCTCGTGGAGCATGTGCTTGGGGATGGGGGTAGAAGGGGCCAGGAATGGAGCATGCATCCAGAGATTCATGAGCTGACCCTCTGGGACTGGTCCTCACTTGAGGGACAGGGTAGATGGTGGAGAGGAGCGCATGTGATGATTGGCACCAGCCACTACTGTGGTTTCTTGAACCTTAATCATCCTCTCACTCCCTCTAGAGAGAGGATGTCCTCATGAGGGATTTTTGCTTCTTTCTACTTCTCCTGAGAATATTGAATTTCAGATTGATGCCTCACTGATGGAAGTGGGTGTGATTTCACCTGAGATCGATCCTTTGCAGACCATTAGAAAGGTCTGGGAGCCAGAAGCAGAGTTTTGTGAGACAGGAACCTGTGGCCTGTGTCCCCGGTTCAGCTCCCAGTGTCCACAGTGCTAGGATCAACATGAACTAATGATGGCGATGGAGGACAGAGTGATGTGCTTGGTGGGGACCACTTAGGCAAACATTTTGCCTTTTCTTGTCCTCTCTAGACCCCTAATTTCCTAACCACGTGGTGAGCATGTGAAAAACCCCACTGCAGCTCCAGAAATAGGCCTTTAATTTCCCAAACCGATCAGAAAATCCCCTCCTTGGATGCCATGACGGAATCAGGGGAAATGGTCTAAGTGCTCTGGTCTGGACCTCATGACAACCAGGATTCCTGTTCAATGGATCAGGGAGGGAAGTCTCTCTCATTCAAGAGGATTTGTTGTGTGGATGCGATACCTAGGACTGCAGGGACATTTTTGATCCATGTGATAAATCAGCCTGTGGACACAAGAGATAATGGAGAGAGAACATCTCAAGTGAATCTCAGAGAAGAAGGAGTGAAGCTTATTGAGATTCCACACTTGACAACTAAAGAGAAAACTTTCCTGTGTCACCACTGAACACGGCATCCAGGACGCCAGTCTAATATTTGTAGCAAATCCACAACCCCAGAAAGGTCTCTGCCTTCACTCTCACCACCTACCCACTCATCTTCTTTGCAGCATCAGGACTTCATAAACTTAATCAGATTTCATATATTCCATGTCAAATCCTCTAATGCTTCCTATTCCCCATCTAGCCCAGCCAATTGTTGGTGCTTCCTAAATGGCGTGGATGGATGTACCCATGAACATTCGGCTACCCTGCATCAAACACAGCTAGACTATGTGTCTCTGGTTTTTCCCTGACCCATCGTGGACTCTGGCCTCATGGCAGCCTGACCTTGACATTGAGGAATATCTGATGAATGTGAGATGATCAGATAATTTGTTGCTGCCAAGGATGGGCTTTGGGAGCATAAACTGAGAAGATGGGGCTACAAGCTGTACACCATGTTCCCTAGACTGGGTATGAGAACCTAGTTTTAGGCCAAACAAACAAACTAAGGTATCAAAAAGCCTCACTTCAATGAGAAAACTCAATGCCGAAGTCTGCAAGAGCCAGTAGAGCATTCTCTGTGCCTGCTTTGCCCAGAACACTGCCCTCTCAGGACCTGTCCAACAGCACTTCTGCTGGTCTCAGATCCAGGGGCCAGTGCCTCTGACTCCACTCAACTCTCCTGGAGGATGTCCTGATTTTGCTCACAGATCATTGTGATGTCACTACCCAGAATAGCAAAACAAGTAGGCCGTTTCATGGGATTTGAGTCTGAGACATTAATTGCCTGTAGATAACCAATGACCTCTGGATGGATAAATACGGGATGCATCGCACAGTCCTCACGGCGCCAGATATTTCAGGTTTACCCAACATTTTACTTTGCTTCTGCCATATGTCTGGAGCATCTTAAACCAAGTTCAAGGCCTAAGACTCTACAGTGTACTCTGTTGGTTCATACTGGTGAGAAATCTGTCTGGGATACCCTGACAGGCTGATTTATGTTGTTGTTGTCACCATTATTGTTGCTGTTGTTGTTGTGGGGGACTCCTGTTAGACCCCCCCAACCCCACTGCACAAGTGCTGGTCATGCCTTCTCCAGTGGCCACTGGAACACGGCGCTGTTGGAGAAAGGCGCCCTCCCTCCTGCTGATCACTCTGGGCTCATTTGCCCTTAATGGCTGTTCTGGAGATTTATTCTTTCTTCTTTTGAATCTGTGATAGATTTCTGGTAGTTTTCCCTATTTTAGTCAAGTTTTGTCAATGTTATTAGTCTGAAGATTGATAAGTAAACCATTACTATGTGCATCTCTCTTTTTTGAGGTCCGCCCTCCCTCCTTGACTTAGTGGCATCCAAGATCTGTTACACAACTCACACTGGGCCCTGACCAGGTTTACTTGGTAGCTGCTCCATATGCTGATGTGATTAATGAACAGGGCTGTCTGTAAATTGTTTTGTAATCTCAGGGCTCTCTGTGATAAGGAGGGTTGGGTCATAGGCTCTAGATCCCAATGACCTGAGATGCTTTCAAACATCTCCCCCTCCAAAATAAAATAAACACACAAAAAATCTGTAGCTGTAAAACCGGTAAGATTTGTGGGATTAAACTGGGGAAAGTGAGGAGGTGATGGGTGTGAGAACTCAGGGCATGATCAGCAAAGCCTGGGCCAGGCTCATGGGACATGTAGGGGACTGAGCAGAGGGGGACCTGGGTCTCCTGGCTCTCGCTGGCTGACTTCTCTTCTCCATGCATGCATGAGGCAGGGAGGTGCTTGTATAGGTTCTGGTGACAAAATGATTTGCTTGCATTGGAAAACCAGTAATAAAATGGGTTTTTTTTTTTTTTTTGCATCCATACAGGTGGACTGACTAGAAAACATCAGTCCCTCTGGTTTTAGTAGCACAAGTGACAGCAGAAGCCAAAACCTGGGCTGGTGTTGCCTCCAGGCAGGGACAGAGGAGAGTTAGGTCAGACCGGGGAGTGGATCTCACTCCCCACGGACTAGGATTGGCATCGAGGTTGCATGCAGCTGTTTGACAGTGACAATCAGCCTCATCCTCTGGCTGGAGCCTGCAGTAGTCAAGGAGGTTATCTTTACAGACCTGGATCTGGAGATTGGTCTGGAACCCCTGCTGTCCTAGGACACACACTTAGGGGCTCTTTCTGGGAATCCTTGATGCTGATTTCCATTGTAACCTATGTTTCTGTTGATTCCCTTAAAGGAGACGGTTTGGGACCTTCTAAAGAGCTTCCTGGGTTGGATTGACTTCATGCACATATCGGGGAGTTTCTGCTCGCTCATATTCCACTGTCATTCTCTTACACTTTGTCTAATTGGAAAGGTCCACTGAGATACAAGAGGAGAGAAGAACTCAAGTGTGTACCTGTAGGCTCCAGATCACACACCGGAGGGAGTCCCATGTGCCCTGAGGGGGATCGGTGGTAGGAAAGTCACAACTGCGGGACATACTTCACCCAGCTTCCATGCTGCAGGCTCACCATTTTAGTCTCCCCTTCTTGCTGACATCACAACCGTAGGTCCAGGCACCGAGCAAGTGTGTCAGGCCAGCTCTGTGCCTGGAATTCCTCCTGGGATGTTTCTCACAACATCTTACATCTTAATCTTTTGTGCTTGAACACAGTGAGCCTCAGCCAGATCTGAGCACAAGAGCCTGGGAGGGAGGGAAGGTCTCCGCTCTGACCCCTCACAGAGCAGAGTCCCTGCTGTGGAGGACTGTGTATCTGCTGGATGGACCCTGGGTTCCCACCAAGAAGAAATCTAGCAAAGGCTAATTTCCCATCTTTCAAGACAAACAGCCCAGCTACAAAGGCTCTCATTTTATCACACATGGGTCACCAGGCAAAGATTCAGTGTCATCATGAGATTTGTATTTTGTTTGGTTTGGTTTTCATTTTGGTGTTTGTTTACCTGAGATTGCAGGTATATTGACTGGAAAATTGGGAAGACAGCCGATGTGAACCAGAAACTACTTCCAGGCACAGCTACTGCGTCTACAAGTTACTGTAAAATTGCAGAAGCGTCTATTCCAAGTGCCTGAGTGGGCTGAGGTATTTGTCCCAATTTCCCATCTGCCTGTGTCACTGTGAGAAGCCCTATTGTGCACAATCACACAGTAATAATCAGCCTCATCCTCTGGCTGCTGCCCAGAGATGAGCAGAATCCTTGCGTTGGCCGAGGCATCTTTGGATCCAGAGAAGCAGCTGGGGACCTGGAGCCTGGTGCTTCTCTGAATCCGTGTGGTAGTAGAGGAGATGCTGGGAAGGGGACCGTGCATTGTGCTGGTACCCACGCTGCTTTGAGTAAAAATCCTCCCTGAGCCGCTCTGTAGGGACCACAGGCCAGTCCCACATCACCCCCTGCTGGTCATATGTGGAAAAATGAAAAATGCCGAAAATGCAAGAGATAATGTCTGTGAAAAATAGGTAAAATACGTGCTTTTCTAGGAAGGATCAAAATTGGCTCTACTGGAAATATAACAAGTAAGCTCACCTATTTTAATACAGAAATACAAAATGTTATGGATCCACTCCACAGAATGACTGAACAGACAGATATTCTCACATGGAAGCTCTAAAAACATCAGAGACCAGAGGGTTCCAATTTACTTGCTCTATTTTTAAATAACACTTAAAAGGATGGAAAACTTACCAGTTCTTTTAGAGATCAGTTATATCATTTATAATGCATGTTACAGTTAAATTACAGAAAAATAAAAATGGCAGATGAACAACATTAGATATTATGCAAATGTTCTAAATAGAATATTAATGAAGAGATCTCAATACTAGATTAATGAATTGATGAATTATTACCAAGTGTCATTGATTCCAATGATGCAAGTTGTATGCAATAGTAAGAAATATTTTAATATAACACACAATATAAATATAGATAGATAGATATGATCATACGGTCTCAAATGATACTGGAAGGGATTTTGACCAAATTTAGCATCAATTCCTAATAAAAGCCACATAAAACTAAAAGCCACAAACAGAAACATTTATAATACGGCCAGACACACTCTCTCACACACGTATAATGAAATCCTAGTGGCAGCATCTTAGTCAATGGAGTGGTAAAGGGCAGCATTTCCAAAAAGATCAGCAATAGGCAAAGGTGATTCCCTTTGCCCATGTACCTCCATTAATATTCCACAGTATTCTGCAAGCATGAGAAAATCCAATTAAAGTAATGATATCAATGGTTTGGACATAGAATTCATGGGAACAAAGAAGTAGACATTCTTAATGATCCAAATGAACGTTCTGGCCTTAGATACTCTGGTCCCGGTGCAGAAGTGACAGCAGAGATCACCCCAGTGAGTGACTAGTCACTAACACTCACTAGTACTGGTAACAGGTAGTGACAGAGGCATGTGAGTAGAACAGGGGGAGCAAAAGGGAGGTCTTGGTCCACCTGCCCAGCAGTGAAGAGCATCTTGTAAGATATTAGGCAGTCACCTGAGGTCTGGGGTAATCATCTGCATCCCACTCACACTGCATCCCAAGTAACATCAGTCATCACACTTATGGGGCTTCTGTCTCAGAGCCAGAATAAGCCACATGCAGACTTCCAGGGCAGAAAGTGTGGACTTTCTGCCCAAGTGACCAACACACTGAGACAGGCGTTGTGAGTCTGGTGTCACAGCACCTGCTCCATGTGGAACCAAGGAGAAGGCAGGTCCTGTGCGTAAAATCTTGTAAAGGTCCCCTACCAGAAGCTGGAAGAACAAGACTTCCGGGTTTGGTTGAGGCGCCACTGAGCTCTGTCTCCTGAGGGTCCACTGTGCGGACTCCGCCCACAAGCTGTGTCTTGTCTTCTGCACAGTCTTCCCAGGAGCCCACTTCCTCCTTGGAAGTGCATTGGGGCTCCTAATGGTCTGTCAGCCCCACCTTGTTCAAGACTCCCTGAGGAAAAAGGAGGCAATCACCTACATTGGAAGCCATCAGTTAGGAAGCCAAAACCAGGAGCTCACAGGGTCACGGGAAGCCTCATGGGTGAAGGCAAGTCCCACATCAGTGAGGACACAGGTCGCCCAACTGCCCTGGAGCCCACTGAGTGGTTGAACATCTGTCTGACCCAACACCTGCCTCTCCTAAGTCTGAGGACACTCCATTGCTGCCCCTGCTGGTGACTGCCCATCCTGCAGCCGCTGTGACATCCCTAAGCACACCACGCAGAGTGTTCGATTTTACAGCAGTCTTCCCCAACGTTACTCCCAAGAGAGTGGAATGAGAAAGGCCTTCTAGGATTACATGGGGACAGTGATGCTCTCACACCTGCACTTCTATTTTCATGAAAAACTATAATTATTTTCAAACTGTCAGTCTCTGTCCATTCCACCCTAGAGCTCCAACCTTGCCTGCTGTGGCAGACACTGACCTCGGTGTGTGAGAGGACAGTGAAAGGGCGCAACAGGAACACACCTATGCTGACACGGCCCTGTGTGCATGTGGGTTGTGCACATGGCTCTGTGTTTTCTTGTGGGTTGTGCACATGGCTCTGTGTGCATGTGGGGTGTGCAGATGGCACATTGTGCATGTGGGGTGTGCCCTGGGATATTGGGACAAAGGAGCCTGGACGAAGCTGTGATATGTAAGCTGGGATCTGTGGGATGAGTCAAGTGATCACCCTGGGAAAGACTGGAAGAGCCCTCAAATCAGAGGTCAGGTCATGTACCGAGGTCAGGAAAAGAGGGGAGGCTGGTTGCTGGTGACGCTGGTAGATGGCCACTTGAGGTCGGAGAGATGGACCCTCTAAGCAGGGGAACCCAGCACCTCCAAATGGAATAGAAAAGAAAAATCTCGAAAAATTAATATTCTCTTACTTAAACCTTGAAATCCTTTATTACACATTTTTAAGGTGTATGAATGTGCATCTTCATATAGCCACAAATGCATTCACAATGATGTTGCCTATATATTTGTTAATCATGCAGATGAAGAAATTTTCACTTATTGTATTATTTTTAATACTCCTGAATAGGCCACACAATTGTCAGCTGGAACCCAGTCCCTGTCCTTTCCTTGGCAGTGAATGCTGCTCTGGGAGGTCCCCATGCGCTGGGTGAGCCTGGGGAGCTCAGGGTTTGTGTCTCCTTCCCCACTGGCCTGGGGCCCCATGTGCGCACTGAGGCTGCTGTCCCACACGGAGCAGTAATAATCAGCCTCGTTCCAGGCTGGAGCCCAGAGATGCTCAGGGTGCCACACTGCCTCACCTGGAGCCAGAGAATCTCTCGGAGACCCCAGAGGCCCAGATGTTATTCCTGCTGGTCAGGAGTGTGGGGACACGGCCTTGGGGTTGCTGCTGCAGCCACACTGCCCCCTCATGGCCGACATTTTTGCTCTTTCCAGTGCAGGTGAGTGTGGCCGTCTGTCCTGGGGACTTGGTCACTGAGGGCGGCTGAGTCAGCCCTGCCTGGGCCACAGACACTGTAGGGCACAGAGAGGAGTGTGAGGGCAGGATCCCAGCTCACTGTGAAGGAGGGTGGGGGCGTGGGGCAGAGCTGGGGGTGGATCTCCATCCCGAGGGTAAGTCACTCTCACCTGTGTGGGGAGTGAGGAGGTGAGGAGGAGAGGAGCCCAGGGCACGGGAGAGACCCAGACTCTGAGCCCTAGAGCTGTGCTGTGGAGACGGAGCTGCCCTAAGTCTCTCTGGATCTCCTGAAACTTTCATCGGGGGTGGAGTGGATACACTCAAATCAGCCCTTGCTCTCTGTCTGCCTCTGGCCTCCCTGCCCTGGTCCTCACAGGGAGATGGAGGTAGAGGAGGGATGAGCTGACCCAGGGGGTGGAGGCCCTGGCTCTTGATGACCCTGGGTCCTGGAGGTCAGCACAGCCCAGTGAGCACACTGATGGCTGAACCCCTGGAGCCCTGGGTGGCTTCCCAGCTGGGAGGGGCCATCTCAGGATTGTCCCACACTGTCCCACATGCCCTCAGACCCCACCCCACCCGGCCTCTCTGACACACCTGGGCCCTCCGGTTAGAGGAGGACTGTTGTCCTGATGCTCTTCATGAAGCTGCTCCTGTTGTCAGAGAGGGACCTGGGCAGCTGGGATTCTAGACACCAGGCGTGTAGGTTGAGGGATGTCCCCGTCACTACAAAGAGGCCACAGCAGCTTGCCTTTCAGCTGCATCAGCAGAGTATGCACAGAATTTTATTAGATCATCGATTATAAGTCCAAAAATGGAGAATGTTTTCTTTCAGTTTTTCATGAGAATTAGATCCCAACAATTTAATACACTTATTTTCCTAACACTGTCGTCACCAGGAGCTTGGGATCGTGTGAGATCCGTGTTGGCTCCAGCGCAGTCTCTAGGTCCTTCTTGTTTCTGACATGACTGGAGTCAGCCTCCCTCTGTCCCCATCACTGTCTCTCTGGAGAGACTGGGTGCCCTGGAAAAGGAGCTCCTGCCTGTGTGGACATGAGCAGGCAGAGGGTGCATCGATGGGAATGGCTCAGTCTACAGGGGATCAGAGGAACGGACATGCTCAAATTGACAGACCCATGTAGGGGGCTCAGACCCTCAGATGCTGGTGACAGAGGTGACGTCAATCACAGAGGAGTGAAGGTGTGATCAGGGGCCCCAGGGGGGTGGTTTATGTCTCACTTCCTCATGGGCACACAGCACTGAGTACACTGAGGTCTCTGTCATATGTGTGACAGTAACAATCACCTCGTCCTCAGGCTGGAGCCCACAGATGGTCAAAGAGACCACGTTGCCTGACTTGGAGACAGAGAATCATCTGGAATCTCTCAGGGCCTGGTACTTCCAAGAGTCAGAGTTTTGGGGCAGCACCACTGACAGCTGGAACCAACACACACTATGGGATCCAATGTTGCTGTTCCCGGAGCAGGAGATGGTGACCTCCTGGTCCAGGGTCCCTGACACCGAGGATGGCTGGGTCAGCAAAGACCGTGCCCAGGACCCTGAAATGAGGGACACAGAGTCACAGAGGTGGAGAGTCAGGGCCCTTCCCACACCCCAGGCTGGACACCAAGGGGAAGGAAACGTCCCTGTATCCTCCTAGGGACCCGACCTGACCCCAGAGTCCAGTCACCTTTGAGTGAGTGAGGAGGGTGAGGAGAGGGGTCTGGACCATGACGGAGACACCCCAGAGCTCTCTCTCCCTCCCCCAGATGACACAGGGCTGCCCAATTATCTATCCCTCATCCCTTCCCTCACTCTGATGGGAGCAAGAGCCCTTCATCCAAATTGTTTCCCCTTCTCCTCCCCTCACCTCTCCCAGCCTGTCTGTGAACCAAGATTCAATCCCCTTTGCCTTGGAGTTTATCATTGGATGACATGGAGCTGGTAACTTATGATATGGGCTCTTCTGGGACCTTGGGAGGAAGGATCTGCTGGGGCCCAGGGGTCACTGAGCAGAGGGCACCAGCTAAGCAGCCAGGTGCTTGGGTCACAGCTCTATCTCATCACATGTGGTTCAGACACATGCCCACCGCGCCCCCTGCTGGCCCTGGTGCGCTTTGCACCATGTCAGAATACACTGTCAGCATCCCACCTGCGGGAGGGCAGGGCCTCCCTAAGCATTGCCTTTTCCACAGTCCCCTCCTCATAAAGGGGTGGGGCCCTCACCCAGGCCTTCACTGGGCTGCAACCTCCTCCCCACACTGACCCCTCAGTGTCATAGAGAGGCCTCCTCACATGGTGGGCTCTCTGATGCCCCTTCAGTTGTTACACAGTGGAGCGCAGGGCCCTGAGAACTGGACCCAGAGGGACAATTTGTGCTGCTTTCTCACAGCAGAAGGACAAAGGCCCTGAGACCAGCCACGTCTCACTGTTTGGGAAGGTGGAGGTGCTCCCCCTCTCTCTGACCCCACTTTCCACTGAGGCAGGTGCAGGCCCCTCGACCCTCCCCCTTCATGCCTCTCATGTACCCCCTGGTGGGGATGGGGGTCCATCAACAGGAACAAGGCAGGGAGGTATTGAGAAGAGGCTGTTCTTCATCCTCAGAAAGACAGAGGTCGGCTGCTCTGGGACCCACCTCTCAGCACAGCTGTCCAGGATGACACTGGGGCTGCAGCCCTGGGACCTAAGGGGATGGGGCTCCACGAAGAGGGCAGCGTCCCCAGGGTGAAACCGAGACCCTTGTAGGAGGGAGAGACTGAGGAGTGAAGGGGGCTTAAGGATTGAGACCACAGGAGACAAGGAAAGCAGACTTTGAGTGACTGAGCCATGGCTGAGTGACAGGAGAAGGGAGGTTTCACACCATCCTCTGGCCCACAGGGACCCTCACATCAGAAGATGACAATGACCACACAGTAGAGCGGATGGAGCTGAGGTGATGGGCTACTTTGAGCAGGGGTCATGCTAGAGGTCCGGGGACCTGCACAGCTGCCTCTATTTATCCCCACCAGGCACCTTCTTAAGGAAACATTCAGAAAGGTGTATTTTGCCTACTCTTTTCCTTTTATTTCTTTCTCTCTCCCTTCCACACACACACACACACACACACACACACACACACACACACAAATATAGGTAGAAATGTGTCGTGAATCAGCCATGATGGGCATTCGTACTGAAGAATTTCGTACCATGAAAGAGACCAACTTTGCTTTAAACTTGGCTACTCTCTCACTTTTGTCCTGAAATTTTTACCTGTTCTGTGTATTTTGTGTATCATCACTTCTCTTCCTATGTATAGTTTTCGTGAAAAAATAATAAACGTGTGTGATTGAGCATCAATTTATTAACTAGAACACAGCTTTAATCTTACTCTTTTTTGTATCTAAAATACTCCATTTACAAAATAATTATGTAATTTTTTACCCAACCTGTTCACTCTAACAGAACTGTACTAGTGAAAATATTGTGATATTTCTTTACTAATTTCTCAGTGAATAATTTAGCCTTTCACAGTGACAATGAACACAAATTTCTCAGTGAATTCATAGAGATAGGAAGTTCACTAAATACATAGTCTCCGTTGCATAGAGAGAAAAAGTAGGTAATATATAGAGATGACTAGAGAAGAATTTACATAATTTGATAACTCAGATAAATATGGCTTTTCAAATGGAATTTCCAATGATTCTATTTCCAAATGTGTGGAGGTATAATTAACAAGTAAATATTGTATTATATTTAAGGTGTGAAATGTGGTGATTTAATACATATGTACACACACATTTTCAAATGATTACCACAATAAGTTAATTAACACATCCATCACCTTTTTGTATTTGGTGAGAATACTTAAGATCTACTCTCTTAACAAGTTTAAAGTGTTCAACAATGTATTATTAACTATAGTCACCATGCTATATATTAGAGCCTCAGAAATTATTCATCTTTTTTTTTTTTTGAGGAAGATTATCCCTGAGCTAACATCTGCTGCCAATCCTCCTCTTTTTGCGGAGGAAGATTGGCCCTGAGCTAACATCCGTGCCCATCTTCCTCTACTTTATATGTAGAAGGCCTGCCATAGCACGGCTTGACAAGTGATGCGTAGGTCCGTGCCTGGGATCCGAAACAGCAAACCCTGGGACACTGAAGCGGAGTGCACGAACTTAAATGCTGTGCCACTGGGCCAGCCCCAGCAATTATTCATATTAATACTGAAAATGTATACCGTTTGCTACTTTTCATTTAAATAGGAACAAATTTTATGTTCTTTGTCCTAGAAATGTCAGGTGACATCTCAGAAATGGTAGAAATGGGTGGGTTGGTATTTCAAATAAAAAAAATGTACTGTATTTATTTCCATCACGTCAGCTTTTAGGCCTCTCACTCTGCAATTTTCACTCTCCACTATAGTTGGGGTGCAGGTCTTTTTCCTACATATAGCTCGTTTCCAGAAACAGAGAACAATTATTGTGACACTCTATTCAATTTTTCAAACAAACTATTTACTCTTCAATGATGCACTACAAGATATAAAAACACACTTATATAGAGAACACCAGGTGGGCGCCACAGTGTGGGGCATATGTTCACTCTGATAATCCTATGATGACCCATCTCAGTGGTTCTGTGCTGATGGACACCTTGTCCTCCATTTTGTCACTCTGTCAGTGGGGAGGTCAGATTTGATGGCAGGTGAACAGTTCTTAGCTTTATACCAAGAGTCCTCCAAGATGGGAAACCAGCACTGCTGCTCTAGAAGTATGTTCACAAGGATTCTGTGAATGTGGTGACAACAAATGGGCTGTCTAACTCTTCTCAGAATATTTGACACTACTTTTCATGTCCCCTTCTCCAATACATTATGTAGAGTTATAAATGCGTCTTATAATTTTCTTTTATTCCTCAGTTTATATTTTTGAAACTTCATTCAAATTGGTTGTGTTAAGTTGTGTATCCATTTAGAAAAATGTACACTTTCCTAATTCCAATCTTGAACACTCTCCTCCAGAGAATATAAACAGTGAGAACACACCCAGCCCCAAATCCCTGAATTCAACACACAGAGGAGCTGGAGCCAAGAATCAGGTGCTGTATTTCCTGGGGAAGAGTGACAGGCAGTGTTCCCACTGTAGGGGAGGATGACAATTCCTCTACCCTCTATGTCCTTCTGGTTAGTCTAAGAATTAAGTTGACATGAGACAGGATAACAGGAGAAAAATCAAAGTACAATAACATGTACACATGAAATAAATGCAGGAAAACCGAGTAACTCACCAAAATGGCCAAAGCCAGCACCTTAAATACCATCTTCAATGAAATAAGATGTAGATAAAGAAAACACAAACCAATAAACAAAACAACACAAAAATATCCCTAATATTTACACAAAAGTCCAACCTCCCCCCAAAAAAACATACCAGCAAACCAAATTCAACTGTACCTTAAAAAATTTATACATTATGGACAAGTAAGATATTTGCTAGAATGCAAGGATGGTTTAACACATGAAAATCAATCAGTGTAATATAGTACATTAACAGTATGAAGGACAAAAAACACATGATCCTCTCAATTGATGTATAAGAAGCATTCAACAAGTTTCAACACTCTTTCATGATAAAAACAAGACCAAAAAATTCAACCAACTCAAAATAGAAGGGCCCTACCTCAAGATAATAAAGGTCATATATGGCAGAATCACAGCTAACATTGTACCAGATGATGAAAAGCTGAAAGTTTTTCCTCTAAGATCAGAAAGAACACAAGGATGCCCACTCTCACCACTTCTACTGACTATACCACTGGAAGTCCTGGCTAGAGCAATTAGGCAAGAAGAAGAAATAAAAGACATCCAAATCAGAAAGGAACAGTTAAAACTGTCTCTGCAGATGATAGGATATTATATATAGATAACTCTAAAGACTCCACCAAAACCTGTTAGAATAAACAAACAAATTTAGAACATTTTCAGAATACAAAAACAAAATACAAAATCAGTTGTGCTTGCACACACTAACAACACACTACCTGCAAAAGAAATTTGGAAAACAATCCCATTTACAATGACATCAAAATGAATAAAACTCTTAGAAATAAATTTAACCAAGGAACTGAAACATCTGCACAGTGACAACTAAAGAACATTGATGAAATAAATTGAAAAAGACACAAATCAACAGAAAGATATCCAATGTCCATTGAAAAAATTAGTACTGGTAAAACATCTATACTACCTAAGGTGTTATATAGACTCAGTGCAATTACTTTCAAAATCCAAATGCTATCTGATACAGAAAGAAAAATATTTGACCATAAATTTTACATGGAACCACGAAATACCTCAAACAGAAAAAAACAATGTTGAGAAAGAACAAAGCTGGAGGTCTCATAATTCCTGATTTCAAAACATATTGCAAAGCTACAATAGTCAATGAAGTATTACACTGTAAGAAAGACAGACATCTATACAAATGAAACAGAATAGAGAGCCCAGA
>NC_060281.1:89338860-89340064 GCF_021613505.1 Equus quagga | reverse complement strand
GAAAAATTAATATATACATGCAATGGAATATAATTCAGTGAGGAACCGAAAAAACAAAAAGGAAATCCTGCCATATGCTACAACATGAATGAACCTCAAGGGGCATTATGCTAAGTGAAATAAGCCAGACACAAAAGGACAAATACTGTAATACGGCACGGTTCCAGTTATATGAGATTTCTAAAATAGTCAAACTCATCCAAATGCTGCAGGAGCAGCAACGGTACTCATGTCTTAGCCCTTGCCCTTTCTCCAGCAGTGGCAAATGGCACCTGAGACCTGAGGCTTCAGGACCCACAGTAGAACCCATGACCCAGCCCCCAGTGGTGGCACTCCTGACACACACTCTACCAGCAGCAGGGAATGTCTACAAGACCATGATCACCCGGCAGTGACAGTGACACCTGTGAACCTACTGCTCCTGGCAGCAATGCTGCCATAAAACTTGGGAGCAGCAGCACAAGTGGAGCACAGGGCAGCCTCACCCAAGCCCATGGAGAGCCAGTGGGAAAATATGACACTCAGGAGACTCCAAATGCAGAGGAAGTGCTTGCAGGCTGGTGACCCTGATGGTGACACCTGAGAATGCAGGAACATCATACACATCAAGGCACCAACAACCTTGGAATCACAAGCAGCACAGGGATGGTACTGACAATGCCTCTGCAGTGGCAGTGGATGGTGAAATGTGCAGGCTCTCAAAAACATGCAGAACCAGCCTAGAATCAAAGTACCCAAAGTCCTACCCAAATAAGAAAGGTGTTTACTGCCACAAATGCACTGGCAGAGGATCAAATCATCAAACACCATGGAGAACTACAGTAACAAGGCAGAACAAAAAGGAAATGATAAGTCTCTAGAAATCAAACTGGAAGTCATGGAAGACTGCAATCTAACTGACAGGGAACTCAAATAGCTGTCATGAAGAAACTCAATGAGCTACAAGAACACTCAGACAATTCAATGAGCTCAGAAATAAAATTAATGAAGAGAAGGAGTACGTCATCAAAGAGACTGAAACTTTAAAGAAACAAACAAACAGAAATTCAGGAGAAGAACACGATAAATGAGATGAAAAATAAAGTAGAAAGCACTGGAAATAGAGCAGCCCATATCAAAGAGAGAAGAAGCAAACTCAAAGATAGAAATGTAGAAATGATTCAGGTAGAAGAGGAGAGAGAACGAACATTTTTTTTAAAATAAA
>NC_060281.1:89337468-89338585 GCF_021613505.1 Equus quagga | reverse complement strand
TGAAAATAATTTACAAAGGGAACCCCCATGAACTATCAGCAAATTTTTCAGCAGAAACTCTACAGGCTAGGAGAGAGTGGAATGATATATTCAAAATATTGAAAGACAAAAACTATCAGCCAAAAATACTCTATCCAGCAAAGTTCTCCTTCAGATATAAAGGAGAAACAAAGGCTTTCACAAACAAACAAATCTGAGAGAGTTTATCACCAGTAGACCTCCCTTACAAGAAAAGTTCAAGGGAGCCCCCTACCTGAAACTAAAAGGAAAAGGTTGACAAGCTTTGAGCTTGGTGATAAAGACACAGACAGAATCAGAAAATTGCAACTCTATATCATACTAAGTAAACAGTTATACTATAAAGGCTAAATGGGAAAAAAACCACATCAAAAATAACTATAACCACTTTAATATAACAAACTCACCACACATAAAGGATAATTTATGACAATAAAAACATAGAACAGGAAGAAGAAAAGGATAGTATGTTCATAGGCTAATGGAGATAAAGTGCTATCAGGAGAAAAAGGACCTCTCATCTAGGAGATCTTTTATACAAACCTTATATTAACCACAAAACAGGAAAATCAGAGCAGAGTCATAAATCATAAATAAAAAGGAAAATGAGAAAAAATCACAAAAACCCAGCAAACTGAAACTGCAGACAGAATTACAAGGAAAAAGAAACAAGGAAACATAGAACAACCAGATAACAATAGATAAAATAGCAGTATTAAACCCTCGCATATCAATAATCACTCTAAATGTGAATAGATTAAATTCATCAATCAAAAGACACAGAGTGGCTGGATAGATTAAAAGACAAGACCCAATAATATGCTGCCTCCAAGAGAGCTAAGTCAGGTCTAAAGACACACAAAGGCACAGAATGAATGGATGGAAGATAATACTCCAAGCAAATGGCAACTGAAAGAAAGTAGATGTGGCCACACTTATATTAGACAAAATAGACTTCAAGCCAAAAGAGATAGCAAGAGACAAAGATGAGCATTCTATAATGATAAAAGGGACATTCCACCCAGAAGACATACATATTCATACGTATGCATCAAACATAGGAGCACCAAATGATATAAAGGAACTATTAACAGAAGTA